>NC_034195.2:38966839-39071839 GCF_002021735.2 Oncorhynchus kisutch | reverse complement strand
AGCCAACACATCCAGAGATGGAAAGATGATGACAGCAGGTTAAAAGAGGTGAATAAACACAGAGAGAAACAGGGGACTAGGACCATGCTCTTGGTCCATCGTCCCTCCTCCTCTCCTCACCTTCTGTCTTTGCTGGACAGTGGTCATGGCGTCGGGCTGGAACTCCAACTTGTCGGTGCGACACAGCTTCCAGTAGAGGATGGAGATGATGACGATGACCACGCCTAGCGGCACCACCACGCCTATGATGATCCACATGCTGGTGTTCTCCGTGTCTGGAGGAGGGTACCCTGCCACCTTCTCCACAGCTACAGGAAAATGGCCATAGATACATCAATAACATATAACATGGCATCCAACATTATGGAGTGTGTAATTACATGCGTGTGCATGTCGGTATGTCTTTGTCTGTGTGTGTGCGTGTGTGTATGCTTGCATGTGTGTATACGTCTGTCTGTGTGTGTGTGTGTGTGTGTGTGTGTATACGTCTGTCTGTGTGTGTGCGTGTATGCTTGCATGTGTGTATACGTCTGTCTGTGTGTGTGTGTGTGTGTGTGTGTGTGTGTGTGTGTGTATGCGTCTGTCTGTGTGTGTGTGTGTGTGTGTGTATGCGTCTGTCTGTGTGTGTGTGTGTGTGTATACGTCTGTCTGTGCGTGTGTGTGTATACGTCTGTCTGTGTGTGTGTGTGTGTGTGTGTGTGTGTATGCTTGCGTGTGTGTATACGTCTGTCTGTGTGTGTGCGTGTGTGCGTGTGTGTGTGTGTGTGTGTGTGTGTGTATGCTTGCGTGTGTGTACGTCTGTCTGTGTCTACGTGTTTATGTCCCCATCAGAATTCCAAACGTCCACTATCATGGTTCCTTTCTTTGTTAATCAGGTGTTGCTTATCAGTTCATTATGATTTCCCTTTTAAAAGAGGTGTGTTTTCTGTTCTTGTTCACAGAAGCTTGATTTCGGTTTCCTTGTGTGTCGCCTGAGTACGTTCTAGTCTTAACGTTTTTATTTATGTTTAAGTATTACTGTGATCCTTCTGTTTCCTTATTTTATCGGTGAAGTATTTACGTTATCCGAAACCTTTGATTCCTCGTCTGATCCATTCTCTGCACCTTGGTCCAACTCCACCACGTCACATCCACACGGAGTTCATTCATAAACAGCTACAGTAGTTACACTGCATGCTACACACTGTGTTACACACATCTTACAGCAGTCTGTTCTTCTGCTGCTACTCTGCAATTAAGGCTTGTCGTATCCCCTGGGAAAAACCTCACTTGCCATAAGAGCAGGCTTAAAGCAGGGACAGAAGTCCCTTGAGGTGCTTCGACTCCTACATCTCCAACATATATATAATGAGGTGAAGCATTTGGCCCAGTGTATAGGATGAGGTAATCAGTTCAAACACTGCCAAATAAACACCAACATATACTGAGCAATTAGTCCGTATACTTTTAATTGTGCAGATTTACTGACCTTTGATCAGGAGCTCCAAAATCTTCATGAACACTATTCTGTGCCAATGAATGCACTGGTGCATGGATACAGTAGGGAGGAGGCGCTGTGCTGTCTTGCCATTTCTAACCACGCTAAGGCTCTACTTACGTGTAGCCAGGATGCCCTGTACTCTGTAGCCCAGCACGATGGCTGCTCTTTGCACATCCAGTCTGTTCAGCATGTTGGCCGTGGTGATGGCAGGCAACCGCTGTCCTAGCTGGTCCACAAAGTACACCATATCCAGAGGGTGGTCCGCTCCCACCAGCCTGGTCGTACTCACAATCTGCAGGGAGATGTGTGTTACTGTTAACATCACAGTTCTAGACTAGAAAGCTTGCTGCGACAATGCCTGGTACTAGGGTTGCAACATTTCAGTAACTTTCCAAAAATTCCCTTGTTTTCCAGAAATCCTGGTTGGAAGATTCCTTCAATTACGAAGGAATAAACAGGAAATCCAGGAACCCTGCAACCAGGATTTTTAGGAAAAACTGGGAATTTTGGGAAAGTCACTTGATATTTTGCAACCCCACCTGATTTAATTTCACTGTTACCCAACAACTATTAAAAACAAAAAAATACATTTTAAGTGAAAAAAAGAAAGGAAATTCACATGAGCACCACGATGCCTATTTCACCCATGTTGTACCAAGGTTTTACAGCACACAGCTTTGACCTACTACAGTAGATACAGTTGAAGTTGGAAGTTTTCATACACATAGGTTGGAGTCATTAAAACTCGTTTTTCAACCACTGCACATATTTCCTGTCGGTTAGGACATCTACTTTGTGCATGACACAAGTAATTTTTCTAACAATTGTTTACAGACAGATTATTTCACTTATAATTCACTGTATCACAATTCCAGTGGGTCAGAAGTTTACATACACTAAGTTGACTTTGCCTTTAAACAGCTTGGAAAATTACAGAAAATGCGTCATGGCTTTAGAAGCTTCTGTTAGGCTAGTTGACATCATTTGAGTCAATTGGAGGTGTACCTGTGGATGTATTTCAAGGCCTACCTTCAAACTCTGTGCCTCTTGGCTTGACATCATGGGAAAATCAAAAGAAATCAGCCAAGACCTCAGAAAAAAATGTAGACCTCCACAAGTCTGGTTCATCCTTGGGAGCAATTTCAAAATGCCTGAAGGTACCACGTTCATCTGTACAAACAATAGTACGCAAGTATAAACACCATGGGACCATGCAGCCGTCATACCACTCAGGAAGGAGACGCATTCTGTCTCCTAGAGATTAACATATTTTGGTGCGAAAAGTGCAAATCAATCCCAGAACAACAGCTAAGGACGTTGTGAAGATGCTGGAGGAAACAGGTACAAAAGTATCTATATCCACAGTAACCTGAAAGGCTGCTCAACAAAGAAGAAGCCAGACTATAAAAAAAAAAACGAGGGTTTGTAACTGGGGTGGCAGTGTAGCCTAGTGGTTAGAGCATTGGACTAGTAACCGAAAGGTTGCAAGTTCAAATCCCCGAGCTGACAAGGTACAAAATCTGTTGTTCTGCCCTTGAACAGGCAGTTAACCCACTGTTCCTAGGCTGTCATTGAAAATAAGAATTTCTTCTTAACTGACTTGCCCAGTAAAATAAAGGTAAAAAAAAAAAACTGCAAAGATCATACTTTTTGGAGAAATGTCCTCTGGTCTGATGAAACAAAAATAGAACTGTTTGGCCATAATGACCATCGTTATGTTTGGAGGAAAAGGGGGAGGCTTGAAAGCCGATGAATACCATCCCAACCATGAAGCACGGGGGTTGCAGCATCATGTTGTGGGGGTTCTTTGCTGCAGGAGGGACTGGTGCACTTCACAAAATGGATGGCAGCATGAGGAAGGAAAATGATGTGGATATATTGAAGCAACATCAAGACATCAGTCAGGAATAGAGGTTGACTGATTCATCGGAATGGCTGATTAATTAGGGCCGATTTAAAGTTTTCATAACAATCGTAAATCTGTGTTTTTGGGCGCCGATTTGTATTTTTTTTTATAGCTTTATTTAACTAGGCAAGTCAGTTAAGAACACATTCTTATTTTCAACGACGGCCTAGGAAAGGTGGGTTAAATGCCTTGTTCAGGGGCAGAAAGACAGATTTTCACCTTGTCAGGTCGGGGGATCTAATCTTGTAACCGTACAGTTAACTAGTCCAACGCAATAACGACCTGCCTCTCTCTCGTTGCACTCCACAAGGAGACAGCCTGTTACGCAAATGCAGTAAGCCAAGGTAAGTTGCTAGCTAGCATTAAATCTTATAAAAAACAATCAATCATAATCATTAGTTTACTACACATGGTTGATGACATTGCTAGTTATTATCTAGCGTGTCCTGCGTTGCATATAATCTGACTGAGCATACAAGCATACAAGTATCTAAGTATCTGACTGAGCGGTGGTAGGCAGAAGCAGGCACGTAAACATTAATTGAAACAGCACTTTCGTGCGTTCTGCCAGCAGCTCTTCGTTGTGCATCAAGCATTGCGCTGTTTATGATTACAAACCTATCAACTCCCGAGATGAGGGTGGTGTAACCGAAGTGAAATGGCAAGCTAGTTCGCGCTAATAGAGTTTCAAACGTCACTCGCTCTGAGCCTTCTAGTAGTTGTTCCCCTTGCTCTGCATGGGTAACACTGCTTCGATGGTGGCTGTTGTCGTTGTGTTGCTGGTTCGAGCCCAGGGAGGAGCGAGGAGAGAGATGGAAGCTATAGTATTACACTGGCAATACTAAACTGCCTATAAGAACATCCAATAGTCAAAGGTTAATGAAATACAAATGGTATAGAGGGAAATAGTCCTATAATTCCTATAATAACTACAACCTAAAACTTCTTACCTGGGAATATTGAAGACTCATGTTAAAACAAACCACCAGCTTTCATATGTTCTCATGTTCTGAGAAAGGAACTGAAATGTTAGCTTTCTTACATAGCACATATTGTACTTTTACTTTCTTCTCCAACACTTTGTTTTTGCATTATTTAAACCAAATTGAACATGTTTCATTATTTACTTGAGGCTAAATAGATTTTATTGATGTATATATTATATTACGTTAAAATAAGTGTTAATTCAGTATTGTTGTAATTGTCAATATTACAAACACATTTATTTTATTTTATAAATCGTCCGATTAATCGGTATCGGCTTTTTGGTCCTCCAATAATCGGTATCGGCGTTGAAAAATCATAATCGGTTGACCTCTAGTCAGGAAGTTAAAACTTGGTCGCAAATGGGTCTTCCAAATGGACAATGACCCCAAGCATACTTCCAAAGTTGTGGCAAAATGGCTTAAGGACAACAAAGTCAAGGTATTGGAGTGGTCACCACAAAGCCCTGACTTCAATTCTATAGAACATTTGTGGGCAAAACTGAAAAAGTGTGTGCGAGCAAGGAGGCCTACAAACCTGACTCAGTTACACCAGCTCTGTCAGGAGGAATCGGCCAAAATTCAACCAAATCATTGTGGGAAGCTTGTGTAAGGCTACCTTAAATGTTTAACCCAAGTTAAACCATTTAAAGGCAATGCTACCGAATACTAATTGAGTGTATGTAAACTTCTGACCCATGGGAATTTGATGAAAGAAATAAAAGCTGAAATAGATCATTCTCTAAACTATTATTCTGACATTCTTAAATGAAAGTAGTGATCCTAATCCTAACATTCCCCTAAGACAGGGAATGTTTTCCAGGATTTATGTCAGGAATTGTGAAAAACTGAGTTTACGTGCACGTAAACTTCCGACTTCAACTGTATATATAGCCCCCACAATAATGTAGCAGTAGTCCTTAGAAGGGGTATTGGTGGATGTGACTGCAAACAGAGTTGGACTCGTACAGTGAGTCTCATCAACTGGTAAAACCTTTCAATATTATTCCTCGTGGTGAGCTCTCCATGAACCGCAACAGTGAGACTCATTATCGAGGGCTTGTAGTCTTTTCTACCCAGAGTCACACTGCTTTACTAATCAGGCTTGGCCTTTTGTGGTTCTCCACAGCACCTGCTCTACTCCCCTCTCCCCTCTCTTCACAACAACATTTAGGGGACAGGATAGGCCAGGGTATCCATGGCAACACCACCTATTCATCACAGGCCAGCTAATCAAGGACCAACCACCAAGTCTCTTTTTCTTTCTTTCAAGTTCCGTTACTTGAATGCTGTGACGCCAGTCACTAATAGCAGATCAATTATTAATTCTCTCTCTCTCATTCTGCCTGGCAGCTGGAGCTATTATAAATGCAGAAATCTACTCTAGTTGTGGGGAGGGATATGTTAACGGGCCCTGTGGAGAGGGCAGAGAGGGTGCAGAGAGGGTGCGATGGTCTACACGCAGGTGGGAGCTGTTAGTGATAAATATCATAGCACCAGCACTTCAGATATCTGCTTCCCAGTTCTCCACAGACCACGGACGTTTAATGGATCGTGAATTAGCGGTGAACCTGTGTTCGGTATGGGCTATGATTAGAGTTCTAATAGAGTACCACATTATGATTCATAATACCCATAAAACCTAGCAGTCAAACAGTCAAAATACTTATTTTCCACCATAATTTGCTAATAATTCATAAAAAAATCCTACAATGTGATTTTCTGGATTTTTTTCTCTCATTTTGTCTGTCATAGTTGAAGTGTACCTATGACGAAAATTACAGGCCTCTCTCATCTTTTTAAGTGGGAGAACTTGCACAATTGGTGGCTGACTAAATACTTCTTTGCCCCACTGTATATGCCGTGACGATCTGGGCGAGATGACGAATCGAGGCAAAGGTAAGAATCTCTGGATCTAATGTTAGCTAAAAGTCATAAATAATAAATTGGCAACATATCTTTAAATGTACAATTCTGTGAACTGTCTTGTGCAAGTTCTAAATTGACACAATACCTGTTCGCAAAGGTGTCAGCTGGAGCTTGCAGGGATCGCATTATGTCTACTTTGGTGCTAATTACCATTTTTGATTCTGAGAGTAAATAGAGCCGAATATATTGATATCAAAAAGTCACGCCAATGTAAGCCTACACAAAACACAGCCCTTATTTAAAGTTTTTCTAAAATCACCTATGGGAAAAATAAATGGTGGAACTATTGGAACCATTTCCCCGTTTGACCGCTAGGTTTTATGGGTATTATGACACGACCACTGTGGGGCTCTATTGGTGGAATTCTAATAGGTCTCGGCAGGTCTCTTCCTTTTCACAAAGTCTGCTGCCTCAGTTTGTATGATGACAATTTGCATATACTCCAGAATGTTATGAAGAGTGATCAGATGAATTGAAATTAATTGCAAAGTCCCTCTTTGCCATGCAAATGAACTGAATCCCAAAAAAACATTTCAACTGCATTTCAGCCCTGCCACAAAAGGACCAGCTGACATCATTTCAGTGATTTCAGTGACACAGGTGTGAGTGTTGACGAGGACAAGGCTGGAGATCACTCTGTCATGCTGATTGAGTTTGAATAACAGACTGGAAGCTTCAAAAGGATGGTGGGGCTTGGAATCATTGTTCTGTCAACCATGGTTACCTGCAAGGAAACACATGCAGTCATCATTGCTTTGCACAAAAAGGGCTTCACAGGCAAGGATATAGCTGCCAGTAAGATTGCACCTAAATCAACCATTTATCGGATCATCAAGAACTTCAAGGAGAGCGGTTCAATTGTTGTGAAGAAGGCTTCAGGGCACCCAAGAAAGTCCAGCAAGCGCCAGGACCGTCTCCTAAAGTTGATTCAGCTGCGGGATCGGGGCACCACCAGTACAGAGCTTTCTCAGGAATGGCAGCAGACAGGTGTGAGTGCATCTGCATGCACAGTGAGGCGAAGACTTTTGGAGGATGGCCTGGTGTCAAGAAGGGCAGCAAATAAGCCACTTCTCTCCAGGAAAAACATCAGGGACAGACTGATATTCTGCAAAAGGTACAGGGATTGGAGTGCTGAGGGCTGGGGTAAAGTCATTTTCTCTGATGAATCCCCTTTCCGATGGTTTGGGGCATCCCGAAAAAAGCTTGTCCGGAGAAGACAAGGTGAGCGTTACCATTAGTCCTGTGTCATGCCAACGGTAAAGCATCCTGAGACCATTCATGTGTGGGGTTGCTTCTCAGCCAAGGGAGTGGGTTCACTCACAATTTTACCTAAGAACACAGCCATCCAGGAACAGTTTGGTGACAAACTGAGCATGATGGAGCACCTTGCCATAAGGAAAAAGTGATAATTAAGTGGCGCGGGGAACAAAACATCGATATTTTGGGTCCATGGCCAGGAAACTCACCAGACATTAATGCCATTGAGAACTCAATCCTCAAGAGGCGGGTGGACAAACAAAACCCCACAAATTCTGATAAAATCCAAGCATTGATCATGCAAGAATGGGCTGCCATCAGTCAGGATGTGGCCTAGAAGTTAATTGACAGCATGCCAGGGAAGATTGCAGAGGTCTTGAAAAAGAAGGGTCAACACTGCAAATATTGACTCTTTGCATCAACTTCATGTAATTGTCAATAAAAGCCTTTGACACTTATGAAATGCTTGTACTTATACTTCAGTATATTCCAGGATAACGTCTGAAAAAAATATCTAAAGACACTGAAGCAGCAAACTTTGTGGAAATTAACATTTGTGTCATTCTCAAAACTTTTGGCCACGACTGTAATGATGGTCCTCTTCTGTTTTTAGCCTTGAAAAGAACATGTCATATTAGAGTGCTCTGAGCTCTTTCTTTTTGCATTTCAAGGACTGTCTTCAATGTTTGTGTCTGGCTCTAAATAACACAGTGATACTGTCTACTCTGCTTCTTGTGATCACTAAAACTCTGCTGCCTCTCTCAGCCTCTCACATAGAAGATGTAGTTTGACTTGACAGAATCAGTACGCTGGCATCACCTGTGAAAGTGTGTGTGTGTGTGTGTGTGTGTGTGTGTGTGTGTGTGTGTGTGTGTGTGTGTGTGTGTGTGTGTGTGTGAGAAAGGGTGTGGTTCATGTGGGGCCACACACTGTTCATCATTCCACTCTAATAAACCTGGAGACTGGATGTGGGTTAGTGGCTGGCTGAGGAAACCCAGGTTGTTTTTCTGGTGATGACTCGGGCTTACTCTCTTTAGTAACACAGTGGCTATGGCAGCCTTGCCTAGGGGTTATTACCACAGGGTGAGAGTTGTATTTGCTGTACTTAAGTGCTATAGTCAAGCACAGCACGAGAATTCTAAGATGATTCTCAGTATAGTACAGTGTCTCTGATGTGGTTACCTGAACACTGTGGTTGGCCACACTAGTGGCCCTCTTGTTACGCCTGGCCGCCCTCAGAACCTCTCCCAGTAGCAAGGCCACACGACGCTCCATCTTGGCCTGGAAGGTCCGCCCGTCCACCCCCTGGTCCAGGACACCCAGCATCACTGGACAGGAAACAGATGGTTATGATATCACACAGGACAGGCAATACAGAGCCAACACATTGCCTATCACACAGCCAGAACATAGGACCTGAATGTGTATCCATCCTCTAGCTGCAGTTGAGATTTAGATTGGGTGGAATACTTAAAGTCAGATGTGTTGACAAGGGGAAGCATACCTGTTCTAACCCAAGACGAGCGAAGCAACTGGGTGGTGTTCAACTCTGGGTAGTGAAAAGCTATTGGGAAAAGAAGAGAGGGAAATAAGGAAAGTACAGACAACCTAAAAATATTCCTATTGAGGTATAAAAGAGGTCCTTAGAAGGTAAAGCAGATTGATTAATAGAATGCAATCGATTAGAATACATGTATTTCCCCAAGGCAACATCCCAGTAAAATCCCAATCCATTAGACAGTTGTCATAAAATCCCAATCCATTAGACAGTATGGTAATGGACTCACGTTCGGCGATCTGCAGCACGGGAAAGCCCAGGTAGTAGCTGAACTCCACCATGTTGAGCAGCCTCAGGTGGTTGCTGACCTCTGACCCCTTCAGGTAGCCGACGGCATCGCGCACCGCGAAGGTCACGTCCACTGGCTCCCTCTGCTGACTCCTGGGCTGATTCATGGTGATGTTCACAATCTAGGAAAATATTTAATACGTACATACAGGACTCTATTTTAACAAACATAACTCAATGGTAAATCTAAGCGCTTGCGGCAGCACTACACGTTGGGGTGTGTGTCATAAATATTTTTGCTATTTTCACAACCAGAATTATGGGCACAGTAGCTGGCGGTGGCGAGAAATGGCTGGGTTTTGATGAATTAACAAGTTGAGGGTGTGTCGAGGCTTGACCCCTCACTGGCCAATCAGAATGTATCCCATTGGCTAAATATGTGGTTGTGTGGTATTTTATGTATTGCATTGTCATCAACTCCAATTTGAATGTTAGTCCGTTATAGTTTAGTTTAGTAAATAGCGTACAGAAACTAAATAAAATGTAAGCCTATCCCCTTTTGGATAAATATGTTGAACATGTTTTTGAACAGTAACTGCATGGCTTCAATATGGAAATATATTGTCAGCACTTTTGCAAGATTTTATGTATTTTCAAAAAATACAAAATATACACAAACAAGATGATTGACGGGAAAAGTATCGTCCAACCCATCGGGTATCTCACTGCACTCTCAAATGCCATGTTTTGAAATATGCAGACAGACTGATTAAAAGTACATTTACATTGTAATACTTCTGACAGCCAACTTTCCAACTCCGCCCATAATCCCTGGACTCCATAGCATTCCCAGAAAGCATGGACCATTGAGTCATTGCTAGTTTCACACACTATGCTATTGTGCTGCAGAATCTGCTAACGTTGCTCTTTCACAGCGACATTAACAAACCATTCTGTATGGACGTCGCTGAAACAGGAAAGGTCCACCCCCAAACTGTTGCTACAAAGTTGGAAGCACAGAATCATCTAGAATGTCATTGTATGCTGTACCGTTAATATTTCCCTTTACTGGAACTAAGGAACCATGAAAAACCCCAGAACATTATTCCTCCTCCACCAAACTTTACAGTTGACACAATGCATTCCTGTAGGTAGTTTTCTCCTGGCATCCGCCAAACCCAGATTCTCTGTCAGACTGCTAGATGGTGAAGTGTGATTCATCACTCCAGAGAACACGTTTCCACTGCTCCTGAGTCCAATGGCGGTGAGCTTTACACCACTCTAGCCGACGCTTGGCATTACGCATGGTGATCTTAGGCTTGTCTGTGGCTGCTTGGCCATGGAAACCGATATCATGAAGCTCCCGACGAACAGTTATTGTGCCGACATTGTGTTCGTGGGCCTCCGAGTGGTGCAGCGGTCTAAGGCACTGCATCTCTGTGCTAGAGGTGTCACTACAGACCCTGGTTCGATTCCAGGCTGTATCACAACCGGGTGATTGAGGGTCCCTTAGGGTGGCGCATAATTGGCCCAGCGTTGTCAGGTTAGGGTTTGGCCGGGGTAGGCCGTCATTGTAAATAAGAATTTGTTCTTAACTGACTTGCCAAGTTAAATAAAGGTCAAATAAAAAATTCCAGAGCCCGTTTGGAACTCGGTAGTGAGTGTTGCAACCGAGGACAGACGGTTTTTAAGCGCTACGCGCTTCGACACTTGGCAATCCCGTTATGTGAGCTTGTGTGGCCTACCACTTCCCGGCTGAGCCGTTGTTGCTCCTAGACATTTCCACTTCACAATAACAGCACTTACAGTTGACCGGGGCAGCTTTAGCAGGGCAGATATTTTACCAACTGACTTGATGGAAAGGTGGCATCCTATGACGGTGCCAAGTTGAAAGTCACTGATTTCTTCAGTAGGGCCATTCTACTGCCAATGATTTGAAGGAGTGTCTACATATTTTTGTATATAATGTATGTTCCAATGTCAATATCAGTTATTTTTAAGTCTTAATTCCAATAGTTAATATTTTTTCTAAGAGGTTGTCAGTTGGATATGCTCTCTGCAAGGTTTTGTTTATCTTAGCTATCATATGAATATCATTTTCGGACTCAAATTAGGATTCCCTCAAGATTGCTTTTATGTCCAAAATATTTAAAATCGACATTTCGTGATATTAAACTTTTAAGTTGCATGTATTTGAAAATATCTACATTTGTCAGTCCAAAATTGCTTTTTAATTCTGTCATGGAAATACATTTACTTCCTATTACCAAGTCATTTACAGTTTCTATGCCCATAGTTTTCCATGTGGACCAATTTAAAATCGGGGAGTTCTGAAAAGCTATCCAAGGATTGTCCCATACTGTTTTTAGGGAGTTGTTTTGGTTCTTGTAGAATACGTTTTATTTTCTCACATATTGTTATAGTGTTCTTAACTATGAAATTGTTAATGTTCTTAGCTTTATCCACGTGAAAAGGTTCTGGGGATGAGCATGTGTGCATCTTCAATAGGTACCCATTTTTCCTCTTTAGTGCATTTAACTATATGTCTCAAGTAAAAGCCCTGAGTGGCGGGTTGATACAATTCCCAGTCTGGAAGGTTAAAACCACTCTCAGACTTAGGAAGATGTTCTATGAGTTTTATTTGCCCATATAAAGTCTGTTATGCGTAAGTATACTTTTTAAAAGAATGTCTTCAGTGGGGTAACTGCCTCGCAAAGCTGCCGGCTCAGACAGCATCCCTAGACGCGTCCTCAGAGTATGCGCAGACCAGCTGGGTGGTGTGTTTACAGACATATTCAATCTCTCCCTATCCCAGTCTGCAGTCCCCACAAGCTTCAAGATGTCCACCATTGTTCATGTACCCAAGAAGGCAAAGGTAACTGAACTAAATGACTATTGCCCCATAGCACTCACTTCTGTCATCATGAAGTGCATTGAGAGGCTAGTCAAGGATCATATCACCTCTACCTTACCTGTCACAATAGACCCACTTCAATTTGCTTACCGCCCCAATAGATCCACACTCGATGCAATTGCCATAACACTGCACACTGCCCTATCCCATCTGGACAAGAGGAATACCTATGTAAGAATGCTGTTCATTGACTATAGCTCAGCCTTCAACACCATGGTACCCTCCAACCTCATCATTAAGCTTGAGGCCCTGGGTCTCAACCCCGCCCTGTGCAATTGGGTCCTGGCCTTCCTGACGGGCCGCCCCCAGGTGGTGAAGGTAGAAAACAACATCTCCACTTCGTTGATCCTCAACACTGGGGCCCCACAAGGGTGTGGGCTCAGCCCCCTCCTGTACTCCCTGTTCACCCATGATTGCGTGACCATGCACGGCTCCAACTCAATCATCAAGTTTGCAGACGACACAACAGTAGTAGGCTTGATTACCAACAACAACGAGACAGTCTACAGGGAGGAGGTGAGGGGTACTCGGAGTGTGGTGTCAGCAAAACAACCTCTCACTCAATGTCAACAAAACAAAGGAGATGATCGTAGACTTCAGGAAACAGCAGAGGGAGCACCCCCCTATCCACATCGAAGGGACAGCAGTGGAGAAGGTGGAAAGCTTTAAGTTCCCCAGCGTACACATCATGGACAAACTGCACCTCTCAACCTCAGGAGGCTGAAGAAATTTGGCTTGTCACCTAAAACCCTCACAATCTTTTACAGATGCACAATTGAGAGCATCCTGTCGGGCTGCATCACCGCCTGGTACGGCAACTGCACAACACCGCATCACCTGGGGAAAACTACCTGCCCTCCAGGACACCTACAGCACACAATGTCACAGGAATGCCAAAAAGATCATCAAGGACAACAACCACCCAAGCCACTGCCTGTTCACCCCACTACCATCCAGAAAGCGAGGTCAGTACAGGTGCATCAAAGCTGGTCCATCAGACTGTTAAACAGCCATCACTAACACAGAGAGGCTGCTGCCTACATACAGACTTGGGGCGGCAGGGTAGCCTAGTGGTTAGAGCGTTGGACTAGTAACCGAAAGGTTGCAAGTTCAAATCCCCGAGCTGACAAGGTACAAATCTGTCGTTCTGCCCCTGAACAGGCAGTTAACCCACTGTTCCTAGGCCGTCATTGAAAATAAGAATTTGTTCTTAACTGACTTGCCTAGTAAAATAAAGGTAAAATAAAAACATACAGGACTTGCTTTGTCACTTATTGAGCATCCTAAGTATTTTATATTTTTTGTGGTCCACTTAAAGGATTGCTGTATATCATGAGTCATTATTTTTCCTATTTATTTCATTTTTTTTTACACGTTAATTTCAGATCCTGAGATTTTAGAATATATAATAGATATATTTTTAGAGAGGGGGGCATTGAGTTTTCAATATTGGTCAAGTATATCAGGAGATCATCTGCAATAAGTTTAGTTTATATTCATGTTTACCAATACTGATACCTTGTTACATTTGGGTCCTGTCTAATTATTTTTGCAAGCTGTTCAATTGACAGTGCAAACAGAAGTGGGAGAGAGAACATCCCTGTCTTGTGCCCCTTTATAAAGGAATTTAAATGCTCTAACCGCTAGTGGAATGTCCACTCACCGTTACTGCTCCCAAATATATATAGCTACAGCCTACCATCGCCGCTGATATGGCCAATAGTGACTTTGCCAAGTGAAAGGTAAACAAACAAACTGATTCAGCCCACGGACAGCGATCTGAATTCCCGTGATATAACAGTTAGGTCCAACAGAGAAGTGGAAGACACATTTTTTTGAATAAATCATAAATGAAAAACAATAAGCAGTCTTTTTAATTAACGGGCATCGCAAATAATAAGTCCAAATGTTTCACAGAAGCTAGACAAAGATGTCCAATATAAATTTAAAAAAGGGAAACGTCTGTTGATTGTTTTGCTACTTGTGATATTTTAATAAAACATTGGTGATGTATATAAGGCTACTGTGTGCGCCTCTGCTGGCAAAATCAATGCCATAGCCAATTGCGTTCCCGCTAAGACCAGCTTTGGTCAGTCTTAAATATCCCTAGTTGCATTTACTGAAATTGGCATATTGGCGTATGTTTTTTAGGACATACCTCCAATATTTCCACCCCTCCCACCTCAGAGCAAGCAAGCTGATAGAAATAGAGCCAACAATGTCTTTGAGCTGGTGATGGATTTCAAAAGTTCAGTAAATGGTCAAAAGAGACGGCACAACAAACCCTGTCACCAATAAAACCACATGTGAGCATACAGTGTGATGCAGCAGAAGAGTGTGGGCCAAATTGATTTAATTTAATTTGTGGAATTGAAATAGAAAGGGAATTGAAAATAAAATGAACTGCCATAATGTAAATGGCCTTTTGCAGATATGAATGTAATGCCCAGTATAATCCCTTCATTGACTGAGTATGAAATCTATGTCTGAAAACTCTCCATATCCTTCTCGCTTGCTACGTTCAAGTACGTCAAACATGAACAGACAAAAAGCACTTTCTCAACTTAATTAGTGGAAAACCTCTGCAAGAACCTGAATCAATAAACCTATGCTGATAATTTTGGTCTTGAATGAGTGACCACTGATCTAAACAGACTTGTATGCTGAGACCAGCACTTAGGTTGTATTACCGCAGCACACACAATTACACAAACCACACATTTCAGCCATTACTCCCTGTCACTCCCCAAGCCTCAACAATTACAATTAAGTCAAGCAGATCCTGCTTCTTTTCTCTCCCAAATCCAAAGCAAGCCACTACTGCTGCTGCATTCACACACAGTAACCCAATTCGTTTCGAACTTTCCTGGCCTCAGCCAACCGACTCTCTTGAGGAGCTTTTCTTTCTTTCCACTTCCCGATTTATTTCAGCAGACGCTGCTCTTAGAGAGTTCTAGCAGGGAGAGCACAGCGACACGGCCAGTGATTTTTTTTGTAATAATAAATGTGTGAGCTAAGTGCTTCTGACATAAATGGGTTGTGATTAGGGGTGATTCCAGATGAATATCACAAGTGGGGGTGAAATCCAAGGAAGGAGTAAGTGACTGGTAATGAAAACAGAGCATTAGGAGAAGCTCTATTTTAGTTGACTGGAGTGCTACAGTGTTTTCAGTAGGTCTCCACTTACGTGCACAGTGAAGTTGGTGGACTCCTGTGCGCGTCGGCGCACTTCGCCGTATGCCATGGTAAGGCCTTTCTCAATGCGCTCGCTGAAGTTGCAGACTCGCACGTCGACGTGGCTGGGCACAAACTGCAGCACTGGACAGGGAAACAGAAGGGCAAGGTTAAGTCTAAACATTCAAACACATCCTGCACAGCGCAGAAAACCCAAACAAAAACTGGCATACCATTCTACTGGGGATGAACTATTAAAATCTCTATTTCAGAAGTGGCTTGTATAGTTCCACACAGAACAGTGCTCTTACCTGAGTGGACTTGGTACTGGTGGTCTGGTACCTTCCAGTAGTGTGAGATGGGCTGGAAGCGTCGGCCTGACTGGCGCAGGGCGTTGATGACAGATATGGCTGTGAACACCACGGGACCCGACACTGCCCGGAACACAAAGTCTGGAGGGCTCTTAGCAACCTTTACCAAGACACAGTAAATACATCATTATAACTTCTCTTCATTGCAAATAATAGTTACTTATCTAGTTTAGTTTAGATGGGCTGTATTTGAAGTCTTTCAATTCAACTGTCTTTTTGTCTTACTTTCAATATCTACCATCCACCAAATGCAGTTGAATATATCTTATTCATCAGGCTAAGTGTGGTTACTTTGAAGAATCTCAAATATAAGATATAAGTTGATTTGTTGAACACTTTTTTGGTTACTACTTGATTCCATGTGTTATTTCCTAGTTTTGATGTCTACACTATTATTCTACAATGTAGAAAATAATTTTAAAAAATAAGAAAAAACCTTGAATGAGTATGTGTCCAAACCTTTGACTGGTACAGAAATAGTTTAGTGCTTAAAATAAGGGGATAAATGTTTAAAAAATGTTTCCTGATCTTTCTTATATCTCTCAGATATAGGACAGACACTTCAGAACAAACTTCCTTTAAATTTATTGGTGACTATCTGTTGTTCCATGTAGGGAATCTGTTTTTCAATGCGTTTCTATTGGCTAATAGCAGTAATGCCAAAATCAATGTTTCACCCAATAATGTTTTAATTAAAAAAAATCTAAATCAAATAGCTAAATATTCCTTGGTATCACAATCTTAAAATAATTCCATATGTTAGACAGAGCTTAGGCTCTAAAAGGTTCAAACTCAGAGCATGTTGCACAACAGCTGTTCAGAGGTTTCTTTAGGGAGTAAGCTATGTAATGAAAAGCTAACAGTGTCAGCACTTAGAGGTTAGCCCTAGTTGTCATATCAGACTGAGCCTATGGAATCATTTATGTATAGCCTAGCTTAACTTTAACTGTCACGTTCTGACCATAGTTCTGTTATTTTATTCTTTGTTTTAGTATGGTCAGGGTGTGAGTTGGGGTGGGCAGTCTATGTTTGTTTTTCTATGTTGGTTTTTGTGTTGGGTTTCACTTGGGTCTCACTTTTGGTTTGTGGGTGTTTGTTTCCGTGTGAGTGTTTGGGCCACACGGTACTGTTTCGGTTTTGTAAATTCACGTTGTCATTTATTGTTTAGTGTTCTGAGTTTGAATTAAATATCATCATGAACACTTCCCACGCTGCGCTTTGGTCTGATCCTTACTCCTCATCAGACGAAGAGGAGGAAATCTGTTACATTAACTCTATAAAGACTAAAGAAAAAGGCTGCTGTTATTTCTATCCATTACATTAATTATTGAAGTTAAGTTTAAAATCCCAATAAAAGGTGCCCATGGTGCCCCATCATAATGTACCTGCAGTTCAATTGACTTATTGAATTCAGTCTTCAGTATGTCTCGGATTTGGGATTTGGCATATCCAACAGTGGCTCCAGGGGGAAAACCTGCAGAGGGTGGAAGCACATCTCATCTCTATCATGTCTAATTGAGAACACCTTGTTATAGATTAATTAAGTGTACAATATTTTCTAAACATTCAATCACAAACCATGATTTTCATATGAAAAGTGAAAGAATAACACTTCAGAGTTGACAATTATATCTTCGTAGCATTGATCAAGTTGACAACCCACACAATGTTCCTGTCATTAAAAAAGTATATCAACACGACAAAAAGATCATTCAACTTACCGACTTTAACAAAGTACACAGGCTTGGAGACATTACAGAGGTACTGGCGGCCAATGGTTGTAGGCAGGCTTTTTGTGGTTGTTATGTTTAAGGGGGTGGTGGTGGTAGTGGTGGTGGCCAGAGCAGTGGTTGTAGAGGCCTTAGTGGTGATGGTGGTGGTAGTAGTAGTGGTGGTGGCAGGATCAGTTGTGGAGGGGGTGTCTACGGTGCTAAGTGTACTCTGGCTGACGTTTGTCCCTGCTGTGACAGGACTATCCGTATCAATACCTTGGTCAGCCATGACTGACACCGGGGGAAATGTGGTGGCATTTGTGGCTCGCTCTGTGGGGCCTGAGGTGACATCGGGGGGTAATTCTGTTTGACCAGGCACTGGGGTGAAGGCGACAGAGGTGGTCAACACAGGAGTGACGAGAGAGGTGCTGAGGAGGGCCGTCTCTGTGGCGATGGGGGACACATACCACTGGATGTCTGTCTCAGAGGCCATAGCACTAGGCTGCACAGACACTAATACAGAGCTGCTGTCCATTCCGACACTGGATGTGGCCACAGGGCTAATCCATTCCCCGGAGGACACCTGACCAGTGACACCCCACAGGGAGGTTGACAGGTCCATGGAGGGGGTTGGCGCTAATGAAGGCTCCAGGAACGGCACTGAGAAATTCAGAGAAGTCATCTCCGTGGCGTCTGCTGTGGTCGTATTGAGAGGCTCTGCGCCAGATATATCAGAGGACTCTTTAATCCAGGTAGTGTTGTCAGAAGGCTGGACCTCCACTCCATAGGAGGCTGTGAGCATGTAGCTGGGGTCCTCAGTGAACGTGCTGGTGGCCATGATGTGGATGGTGCTGATGGACATCAGGGAGAAATGTCTGGAGGTGGTGGTCACATTGGTGCCTCTGTGTTCTTCAGAGTCATCCTTGGTCAGCTGGACGGTGTAGTACTCCAGGCTGTTCATGTCTGGTAGGAGAAGGTCTGTTGGTTCAACAGTGAATGTATCTGTCCAGTCTACGCCTGAACCTTCTGGTAGACTACCTTGAGGTGTTGGTGTTGAGGCTAGCATTGAGTGACTGGGATATGGATGGATAGAGGGAGGAACAGATGTGGGGGCCACACTTCTAACACCAGAGCTGAGATCTGTTGTAGTGAGACTAAGTGTAGACGTCACGTGACGCATCGAGGAGAAGGACACGCCAACCCTGGAGGGGAAGGAGGTGTCGTAGCGTTCCGCATTGGAGTCCTCCAGGTCGTACATGTCCGTGGGAAGGTTGGTGACCAGGGAGAAGTCGTCGCCCTCCGAGCCCATATAGGACACGGTCTCCGGGTGGTCTCCGGAGCCCCAGTCCATCTCCATGGTGTTGGTGGGGAAGAAGTCCTCAGTAGGGACCATGGTGGGCTCGGCTGAGGAGGACGTGGTCTGTGGGCTCAGGAAAGGCACATAGCTGGGAGCCAGCTGCATTTCAGGCGATGGCTTCAGGAGCATGTAAATACCTTGGGCAGCATGATCCTTCTGCATGAGCTCACTGCTGGGGCGCAGGTGATCCAGATCGATTAATCTACTGGAGGGCTCAAGAGGCAGTTTGTGATCCAGCGAGAGATCGCCTAAACTCTGGGACACATCTGGATTAGGTCTAGACTCTGGGCTGGCTTGGTCTGATAGGGCTGCTACATCTACCAGATTGTCAACAGGCAGTCTAGGCAGGTTGAGGGGTCCAACAGGAAGTGATGTCATAAGTGCAGGAGTTCTCTGTTTTGATGGGTCTTGCTGGTTGCTGGGGGGTAATAATGGAGGTTCATCTGAAGCTCTTTCATTAGAGTTTGGGACAATAAACTGTGGAGACGTAGTCCCACTGGTGGCTGTAGAGAAGTTCAAGGGTGTTGTGGATATGTTGGACTGTGGTCCGAGAAGCTTCTGGTGTGGTACTGTAACAAGGGTTGAAGAGGTAGCTGCCATGGTTGAGATAGGCCCAGAGAGCTTCATGTCCCTTGAGAGTCGGGCTGGGCCTTCAGGGTGTTTCTGAAGGACAATCGCAGGCTCCGAAGAGCTAAAAGGGGGAGTGGACAGGGGGTCACTAGACCTAGAAGGTGATTCAAGTGGTAGGGGACCAGGTGAAAGGAGAGCTATAGTTGTAGTGTCATCTAGGTGCTCAGAGGCATCAGTGTGTGAAACTAATAAGGCTGAGGGTGATTCAGTCCAGCTTGGTACTTCTTCCTGAAACTCTTCCAACATGGTGGGATCCAACGAAGGCCAGTCTACTGAAAAAGACAACAACAAATCAAACATGAACTAAGACTGCACTGAAATATTTGATCATCATTGCGACACCTAGAGTACTGTGGAAAATAGCCTGCTCTTCAAATTGACTAAGAAAGAAATATGATCTCATTGACGATTTGTTATTGCTGTTATTATATGGTGAACCTTTTTTTCATTTCATTTTCTTGCTTAGTGAGTTCTGACAACAACCTTGGAAATGACCAGGAAGGAAGCCATCCATCACTCTTCAAAGAACAAAGTCGGCTATAAATGTTGAACAAAATTGCATGATCAAATCAAACGACACTGTATGGTATCAACATTGTTTCAACGTATTGTGACGTACAATCTATGCAGAAAACACATTCCATTTGAAAAATGTATCAATGTAAACTGTTGTTTTGACGGTCAAATTTACACCACAGAATTATCTCATCATGGTAACCAAATTTCAACATAGAAATACAGTGTATGAAATATGTTGAATTTGTACCTTTAAACTTATATCCACTATCAGAAAAAAAACTACAGGCTGGGCAGCACCTCCTACAGGATAATTGATCATCTACAGCTACCCTTTAGTCTCCCATCCAAGGTTTAAACCAAGCCCAGACCTGCTTAGCTATGATATTTGTCACTGACTATTTCCAATGGTGTGCTACAATGCCTTTAGTGTGTGTGCGTTTAGCCTCATTTATTTTGTGTGTGATGATGATACTGAGATGTATGGGGACCATATGTTCCATAGTAAAAACCTCAGGACATTCTAGCTTAAGGGTCCAAAATGAGCTACTGACTGAAGCGCTCTAGTAGGAACAACTAGCTACTGTAAAATGTTCTGGTGCTTGACCTTGGAATGATGGATGTCCCCATTCTACCTCACCAACAAGCAATTGTAGCTATTATACAAAAGCCCTCACAAACCTACAGTTACAAATTCTAGTGATTTTTTAGGGTGGGTTTTGTTAGGCACTGCAGTGCTGTTACGGCCAATAAGTCTTCGCTGAGGCAGTGAGTACATTTCTGACACACTTGCCAGACGAGAGAGTGCCAACTGCCCTTTTCTAAAGTAATTTGCTTCTTGCATAACTTAAGCATTATGCATGATTTAATTGGGAACTGCCATGATTACACAAGTTAGAGTTGAATACACGTGTGTTGTCTGTGTGTGCGTGCGTATGTGCTTGTGTGTGTGCGCACATGACGTGTGTGTGTGTGTGTGTGTGTGTGCTTCCGGGGCAGGATCTGTGTGAGCTGCCAGGAAGCCATGGGTGCCACGCTACAACACTTTGAATAATTCACAGTAAGCCTTCAAATTAGGTTCCAAAGAGCTGTATCAGTTTGCCTAGTTTATATTCTGATTCTATAAATCCATTAGCATCGCACTTAAAGTCCAAACAAAGGCTTGTTCTGGGTAATGTTGGATCAGGGAACTTTGAGAACCAGAAAGCGAAACTATACACTGAATGTACAAAACATAAAGAACACCTTCCTAATATTGAGTTTTCCCTCAGAACAGACTCAATTCATGGCCTCTACAAGGCGTTGAAAGTGTTCAACAGGGATGCTGGCCCATGTTGACTCATGGCTGGATTTCCTTTGGTTGGTGGACCATTCATGATACACACAAGAAACTGTTGAGTGTGAAAAACCCAGCAGCATTGCAGTTCTTGACACAAACCAATGCACCTGGCATAAGTTCAAAGGAACTTGAATATTTTGTCTTGCCCATTGACCCTCTGAATGGTACACATACACATTTTATTGTACCTTTATTTAACTAGGCGATTCATTTAAGAACAAATTCTTATTTATAATAAAAGACTACCTCACCCAACACTGGACCAATTGTGCACCACCCTATGGTACTCCCAATTACAGCCGGTTGTGATACAGACTGGAATCGAACCAGGATCGGTAGTGACACCTCTAGCACTGACATAAAGTGCCTTAGACCGCTGCACCACTCAGGAGCCCATACACAAACCATGTCTCAATTGTCTCAAGGCTTAAAAATCCTTCTTTAACCTGTCTTCTCCCCTTCATCTACACTGATTTAAAGTGAATTTAACAAGCGACATCAGTAAGGGATCATAGCTTTCACCTGGTCATTCTGTCATCGAAAGAGCAGGTGTTCATAATGTTTTGTACACTCAGTTTATGTTGTCAGATAGACCTATGGTGGAAAATTGCAAGATTATGTTATAATACTTGTATTGCATCAAATGGTTGTTTTATGCAACAGAATAGAGGATTCTTATAACTATTGTGTGTGTGTGTGTTCTACTCAGGATGGGCCTCTGGGAGATAACACTGACAGGAGATTTACAACATCTTCTGGATGATAAAATCAAAAGAGCATTCCAGAGCATGAGTTAATGTTTCTGTTCTATACCGTACCAGGGCAACATGGCTCCAGTATGCAGTTGGGGGGCACGGCACTGGTCTCTACACAATGAAAACTGTTGACACAGCAGATACTGTCTGCTATGAATTCTAGATATCTTTAATACAGATCTTAACCTTGTGACCCATTCTATACATCTGTTGTTCGTCATGTAGGTTGAAAGGGGTGTATCTTGGCTATAAAATACCTTTGTACTTTTGTCTCGGGGCTCTTCACGGAGCGTGAATCGTTGACCAGCCATCATTTTCGTAGAGCACTCAATCGATTCACTTTATATGTGTGCGTTGTATTGACCTGCTCCCTTATTAATAAGTGAATAAAGATTTAGTTTAAGTATAACTCTGACTTGTGTGAGAAGTTTGTCTCTCCTCATTTGATAGTAAAGAAATGAACCACCACAGACCACTAGGCAGATCAGACAGCTGGGTAAGGTGACCACCTAATGGTAAATGTGATGCAATCTTGTAGGACGTAGACTGTCCACATGAGCCTTCTGGAGGAATACTGTGTCAGGTGTATTTACACTGAGGTGAACTGACAGGTGAGATGGAGAAATTAGTCCACCTGTGAGGGTCCCCAAGAACACAGAAGCCTCCATCATTCTTAAATTGAAGAAGTTTAGAACCATTAAGACTCTTCCTAGAGCTGGCCACCCGGCCAAACTGAGCAATCGGGTAGAAGGGCCTTGGCTAAGGAGGTGACCAAGAAAACGATGGTCACTCTGATAGACCTCTGGGAGTTCCTCTGTAGAGATGGGAGAACCTTCTAGAAGGACAACCATCTCTGCAGCACTCCACCAATAAGGCCTTTATGGTAGATGGATGCCACTCCTCAGTAAAAAGGCACATGACGGTCTGCTTGGAGTTTTCCAAAAGGCAGCTAAAGATTCTGACCATGAGAAACAAGATTCTCTGATCTGATGAAAACAACATTAAACTCCTTGACCTGAATGCAAAGCATCACTTTCCGTAGGCAATGTACAAGAAAACTCTTCAACACACACATCATCATACAGGCCAAACTACGAGAACCACTGAGTGATCTAGCCGAATAACCACAGCTGCTCAGACATCTAGAATGGCTATGACACATTTGAACCTTGTTTGTGGAGATGAACATGAACTCAATCAAGTGGTTATTTTGGGAAAGCTCATCTCCTTCAGTGCTCCCATTCAGTCACTATGTTAGATCTAGACAGCGGCTGGCTGCACCTAAGAGGAAAACATTCTAAATGCTATCATAGGGCGCCTTAATCAGGCCAACATGTTCCTTTTTCTTGTGCCTCCTGAAAATGAGTCTCTACTGCCAGTGTCTGCATATTGCAGTGTACACTAGCTAGCAAACCGTAACATGGCGTCACAGCGTGCCAAGCGTTTGAACGCCCAGTAGCTGGGTAACACTCCCCCACCCTCCTCCTCCTGACCATTAATAAGACAAAAGAGAGAAAGAGGCTGGGTGGCTGGCTGATGGGTGCTGGGAAGGAAGATCTAGTGAGCCTATGAGGACATTGTGCTAGTAGGCTCAGAGGCACCACAAAAGGCAAGCAGATGATTCAGCACTACTCTGCCTGGCCTCAGGGTCCCTGCTGGATGACTGAGCCTAGCTCTCAGGCACAATGTCAGTGGAGGTGAGTAACTACTGTAAAAAAGGCACATTGCTCACTGTGTTGCAGGTCTTATGGAAGTAGTAGTCTAACATAAAGCCAAACATGAAGGCTACCTCTGAACTTTGTCAATCACTATTTGGACCATTGCTGATTTGATTCATTCTTGGCTCTGTGTTTTGGGACATTAATGAGCTGCTTTCAACACTAAGCCCATCTATCCAGAAAACATTTGAGGTCCCCTGGTCTCTACAACAGGTACAGAAATGAAGGTCAGAGGCTACTTGGAGTTTATGGAACACCAAACCATCACCGCATCACCCCTGTGCGGAGCAGGATAAATGTATTTGGTGCTTCTACACCTGCATTGCTTGCTGTTTGGGGTTTTAGGCTGGGTTTCTGTACAGCACTTTGAGATATCAGCTGATGTACGAAGGGCTATATAAATACATTTGATTTGATTTGATTATTTACTGTTGCAATTAGGAAAATCAGCTACGCTCGGTTGCAGTGGAGGCTGCTGAGGGGAAGACGGCTTATAATAATGGCTGGAACAGAGAGAATGGAATGGCATCAAACATATGGAAACCATGTGTTTGATGTATTTGATACCATTAAACTGATTCCGCTCCAGCCATTACCACGAGCTCATCCTCCACATAAGGTGCCACCAACCTCCTGCTATTACTGACACATCTTTAAATCAGGTCACCATCTTAAAGGTCACTACACATTAAAGAAGAGTTTCACTATTTAGGAACCTAATCTGTATTTTTTTATGTAAATGTATTGTTATATAAGGGCCCAAAAACATGTTTTCTTTCACTTGGTTTTGAAAAACTTACCCCAGCAGCAACTGACTTCCTGAGCCTCATTCTGCAGTTCCAGGGTGTGCGAAAAACATGAAAATAAGACTACAAAAACACCCAAATACATCCTTTTACAAACGGCAAAGCTCTCAGTATTGTGATGCAGGTTTTTAAAAAGCTGTATACAGGAAATTGTGTCAATCTAAAATGTATCCACAACGTTCTAATCCATTTTGTGAAAAACAAGTAAATTTTCTGTTTGTGCATATTGGCATGCATTTCCTGTAACTGGCATGGAACAGGCACACGGATGCCCCCTTGGAGTGACCACATTAAATATTACATAATCGCAACACAAATGTCAAGTGCTGAGCTGGCAAAAGGAGCATGCCATAGAACAGGCTTGAAGTGTGAAGGTGAACGGAAAGACACTGGAGCAACGAACTGCCCTTGTTGTCTCTGCCTGGCCGGTTCCCCTCTCTCTTGGATTCTCTGCCTCTAACCCTATTACAGGGGCTGAGTCACTGGCTTACTGGTGCTCTTCCATGCCGTCCCTAGGAGGGGTGCGTCACTTGAGTGGGTTGAGTCACTGACGTGATCTTCCTGTCCGGGTTGGCGCTCCCCCTTGGGTTGTGCAGTGGCGGAGGTCTTTGTGGGCTATACTCGGGATTTCCTCAGGATGGTAAGTTGGTGGTTGAAGATATCCCTCTAGTGGTGTGGGGGCTGTGCTTTGGCAAATTGGGTGGGGTTATATCCTGCCTGTTTGGCCCTGTCCTGGGGTATCATCGGATGGGGCCACGGTGTCTCCCGACCCTTCATGTCTCAGCCTCCAGTATTTATGCTGCAGTAGTATATGTGTCGGGGGGCTAGGATCAGTCTGTTATATCTGGATATATTAACACGGTGTCCTGTGTTATTTTAAGTATGCTCTCTCTAATTCTCTTTCTCGGAGGACCTGAGCCCTTGCTGTCCCCAGTCCACCTGGCCGTGCTGCTGCTCCAGTTTCAACTGTTGTGCCTGCCTATGGAACCCTGACCTGTTCAACGGACGTGCTACCTGTCCCAGATCTGCTGTTTTCAACTCTCTAGAGACAGCAGGAGCAGTAGAGATACTCTGAACGATCGGCTATGAAAAGCCAACTGACATTTACTCCTGGGGTGCTGACCTGTTGCACCCTCGACAACCACTGTGATTATTATTATTTGACCCTGCTGGTCATCTATGAACATTTGAACATCTTGGCCATGTTCTGTTATAGTCTCCACCCGGCACAGCCAGAAGAGGACTGGCCACCCCTCATAGCCTGGTTCCTCCCTAGGTTTCTTCCTAGGTTCTGGCCTTTCTAGGGAGCTTTTCCTAGCCATCGTGCTTCTACACCTGCATTGCTTGCTGTTTGGGGTTTTAGGCTGGGTTTCTGTAAAGCACTTTGTGACATCAGCTGATGTAAGAAGGGTGTAACGCTCGTCGTTGGAATGAGGTGAGGACCAAAGCACAGCGTGGTAAGTGTTCATCATTATACTTATTAAACAGAGAACAGTTCTGTAAGGTGACATACACATAACAGAAAACAATCACCCACACCATACAGGTGGGAAAAGTCAAGGTGTCTGAATAGCTTCTGAATGCACTGCATGTAGTGGTATAATAATGTTATGATCTTTTGTTTTATGTGTGATGTAAGTGCCTTAATATATTTGGACCTCAGGATGAGTAGCTGCTGCATAATAAATACAAATGTTCTCAAGGTAGCCTTTGATAAATAACATGTTTTATCAAAATTGGACATTAATGATGCCAATGACACATTTACTTGTGTAGGCCTAACTTTAAGTTAGCCTAACATTCAAAGTCCAGGTCAACAAGGAATGTTGCCTATTATAATGTAATAATGACACTTTTCAAATGGTTACTGTTTAGTGAAATATTATTGATGAGTAATCAAATGATTTTATTCCTGTCATTAAAAATGCTAGGCTACATTTGTCAATTTCCTCATCCACAAAGCCATTTCATTAGCGCCTGACAGCATTCTAGAATGAATGCTGTGGGAGGTTCATTTATTCACTACGTGAAAAATCTCCACCTAATGAGATTTTATTCCTACTGCACGTGGTGGGGCCTTGATGTGTCTCATTTGCATACCTAATGAATAGCTGGCTATGCCATCTACACACTGGCCCAAATGGTCTTGATAAGAAATATTGAACTCCTCACTCAATCTAAAGACTGTGGATGAAAGTGTGTCTGATTTTAGCATTCCATGTCTACTAGCAACACAGGTCTGTTCATATGACAATGTACAGTAACTACTCAATCAGTTTGAGCCCAGGAGTTGCTGGCAGGTGGGCTGTAGGGTCCTGTGATGGTCTGCTACTGTACTGCTACCTCTTGCCTGTAGCCTTGATGATGGCGAACCATTTATAACATCATAGGTTCTGGGCTTAGACATTTGGCTGGATTTCAGCGGATGTGCCAAATGGATCGTCTGTCTTACGTTTTATTGTTGTCTACTACTTTTATTTATATGGGATCACATCCAGCAATGATATTAAATAGGATTGTTCAGAGAGAGAAAGAAAGAGAGTAAAAATAGCAGACCTCATTCTACAGGGTTTGTTCTAGGTGGGTGCATCATTGACAGATGTGAGGCAAGCCTTGTACACACACTTCACTTGCACATTTTGTTTAAATAAAAACATTCCTCTAAGGGAAAACATCTATAGATTCTGGCCTGATACATAAGGATCCTCATCAAGATCTATAGCCAAGAACTCAAAGGTCTTTGAAGATTGAAAAAGTAGCCTTTCCAACTACAATATTTCTACAGGAAATGTGTTGGTCAGTGATCATAAGCCCTAAATGATTGGATATAAAGACTGAAGGCTACCTTAACTTTCCAATGCGAGGGCACTGTGCGACAGTAGAGAGCAGTGATTCGAGGATGGAAACAAATATCAACTCTGTGTACCCATTTAATCTCCATGAGATTAGGATCTTTATTTTTAGGGGAAATGTGCCGAATTTGATAAAGCAGAAAGACATGATAAAATGATTTAGGCTAGGCTACAGACTGGAATTTGTGTCACACTACATCACTACTTCAAAAGGAGGCATTTGAACACCTTATTTTTTATTTAGTATAAAAAATGAGCAGAAATGCCTTCTGGAACATGTAAACTTTCATGTGCCTTAATAAAAAACTTGTATTCCATCTGTAATTACAAATAATTGTTCAATTACAAGCCTACTGTTTTAGCCACAGAAAAAGGGAGGAGCCTTCCCGCTAGCCATGATTGGCTGAGATAATGGATGAGCTGGACATGCCAGAAGATGAATTTGGATTGGTCTGCCATGTAGCATGCATGTCTATAACATGAGCTGCTCAGTATGTGTTGATAATCCTTTCTAGTGCAGTTTTTTTTAAAGATATAACATTAGCCATCAAACTACAAACGTTTTGCTACTTTTCCTCAACATTGATGCACTGAATTTATTTAACTAGGAAGGTCCGTTACGACCTACACCAGCCAAACCTGGACAAAGCTGTGGACCACCCTATGGGACTCCCAATCACAGCCGGTTGTGATACAGCCTGGAATCGAACCAGGGTGCCTAATGACGCCTCAAGCACGGAGATGCAGTGCCTTAAACCGCTATGCCACTCAGGATAGTAGGCGCTATGAACAGATCAGTTGGAAAAAGTTGTGATGGTCCACTTTCTGCACATGCCACGATCAGTGTGAACCGGATGGACTTGACAACGCAATATGAATCATTGAAGCGAGTGAAAATGTAATTTATCTCTCCCACACATCCTACCTATCCCAGCTCTGAAACAGAGCTAACCTGATAAGGCCTGTCCGCAGAAAGAACATCTCTGATGTCTGTGATTCTTTGATTCAATCACATCCCATCCCATTTAACTCTACCCAATTCCCAGTTGCCCACTGCTTTAGGCTAGATGGAGAAAGCAACGCTATGGCCAGAAAAGCAGTGTTTGTTTGATGAAATATTCTGCCATTGGAAGGAAAATATATAAAAACGTCTCAGTTGTGAAACCCAAAGGACGATACTATAAAGTGTGTATTTTAGATCTAGGGTCATTACACCAATTCGGTGCCTTTTGAGTAATGAAACTTGGTGGGGAAAAAAACATGTTTCACCTAATTTTAACATTGCTTTCATATAATAAACTTAAACATGGTTTCCCCATCTCAAGAGGTTTAAATACAAAAATGACTATAGTACAGTGCATTCAGAAGGTATTCAGACCCCTGGACTTTTCCACATTTTGTTATGTTACAGCCTTACTCTAAAATGATTAAATAGTTATTTCCTCAATCTACACACAATGCCCCATAATGACACAGCAAAAACTAGTTTAGACATTGTTGCAAATGTATTAAGAATAAACTGAAATAACATTTTACATAAGTATTCAGACTCTACTCAGTACTTTGTTGAAGCACCTTTGGCAGCAACTACAGCCTAGATTCTTCTTGGGTATGATGCTACAAGCTAGGCACACCTGTATTTGGGGAGTTTCTTCCATTCTTCTCTGCAGATCCTCTCAAGCTCTGTTTATTTGGATGGGGAGCTTTGCTGCACAGCTATTTTCAGGTCTATCCAGAGATGTTCGATCGGGTTCAAGTCCGGGCTCTGGCTGGGGCACTCAAGGACATTCAGACTCCTGCGTTGTCTTGGGTTTATGCTTTGCGTCGTTGTCCTGTTGGAAGGTGAGGTCCTGAGCAGGTTTTCATCAAGGATCTCTGTACTTTGCTCCATTAATCTTTGCCTTGATGCTGACTAGTCTCCCAGTCCCTGCTGCTGAAAAACATCCCCACCGCATGATGCTGCCACCACCATGCTTCACAGGTGTATGCGTTTCCAAATCATGTCCAATCAATTCAATGTTTGATTTATTTCACCTTTATTTAACCAGGTAGGCTAGTTGAGAACACCTTTATTTAACCAGGTAGGCTAGTTGAGAACTCCTTTATTTAACCAGGTAGGCTAGTTGAGAACAAGTTCTCATTTGCAACTGCGACCTGGCCAAGATAAAGCGTAGCAATTTGACACATACAGCAACAGAGTTACACATGGAATAAACAAAAAATACAGTCGATAATACAGTAGAACAAAAGAAAACTAAAAGTCTATATACAGTGAGTGCAAATTACGTAAGTTAAGGAAATAATTAGGCCATGGTGGCGAAGTAATTACAATATAGCAATTAAACACTGGAATGGTAGATCGGCAGAAGATGAGTGTGCAGGTAGAGATACTGGGGTGCAAAGGAGCAAAATAAACAAATAAATAAATAAATACCAGTATGGGAATGAGGTAGGTAGATAGATGGGCTGTTTACAGATGGGCTATGCACAGGTGCAGTGATCTGTAAGCTGCTCTGACAGCTGGTGCTTAAAGCTAGTGAGGGAGATGTGAGTCTCCAGCTTCAGAGATTTTTGCAATTCGTTCCAGTAATGGGCAGCAGAGAACGGGAAGGAAAGACGACCAAAGGAGGAATTGACTTTGGGGGTGACCAGTGAGATATACCTGCTGGAACACGTGCTACGAGTGGGTGCTGCTATGGTGACCAGTGAGCTGAGATAAGGCGAGGCTTTACCAAGCAGAGACTTGTAAAAAACATTTTTGACTGCACTGGGGCTTTAAAATCATCCATAAATCCCAGGGGGAATGGATTGACCACAGGTGGACTCCAATCAAGTCGTAGAAACATCTAGGATGATCAAGGGAAACAGGATGCACCTGAGCTCAATAGTCTCAACTTCTGTACCACTCCCTTTTGGGGGTCATGGGTAAAAAAAGTTTGAAAACCACGGATACATGATAGTGGCAACAAATGGAGTTGGGTTGGATAATGTAATGGTAGGTTACAGTGTTTCTTACAATCTTCTATTTTGACTAGAATTGTGTTGGACATTGTTAATAAGTGCAGCATTCCCCCTCCCCTCATGCAATAATTGCTCAATGAGTCTCTGACCTGCGGTTGTGGGAAACATTTTTTGGTGGTGCCATTTTTTTTGTTTGTGCACATGCCACCCAAAAAGTCTGTGCACAGCGGTGTGTGAAAATGTATATGAAACACAGGGGGGGGAGAACATTTTTGACTGCACTGGGGCTTTAAAATCATCCATAAATCCCAGGGGGAATGGAAGTCAACAGGGATGAACAAATTAATGCAAGCTTAACTTAAAAAATAATAATTGTTAAACCATTGAGCCTGTTTATCTATTGGTAACAGAGTTGATGTTTTATGTCTGACCAGCTCAGTTTTCCACCACAAAACACCAGAAAATGTCCAAAAAGAGTAGAACCAGTTCACCTGCATTTATACTATGATTTGACTATTAGATGTTCAATGTTTTAGATTTTTTAAGTACCCATTTCACCATATTAAAACGAGAGTTCAGTTCACGTAACATTTTTTCTCTCTCCTTAAAACGAATCACTTGAAATAAATATTAACTTCAGAAATTAATTTGTCAAAGCAACAAAATAACTATGGCATAACGATGTATGCTGAGAGTCAGGAAGCAAGTTCAGGGAGTGAATACATTTCAATAAATGAACAAAACAAGAAACACAAACAGTGCACCAACATGAAACAGCTACAATGATGACTGGGGAAGAAACCGAAGAGAGTGACATAAAGGGCAGGTAATCAAGGAGGTGATGGAGTCCAGGTGAGTGTCATTATGCGCGTAACACTGGTGACAGGTGTGCGCCCTTACAAGCAGCCTGGTGACCTAGAGGCCGGAGTGACGGGACATATGGCTTTACAATGATCTTGAAAACTTGGATAAATGTTGGGATTAAGTTGGTTAAAATCTTCCTGGAAGTCACAGAGGATGCAGAGGGACATGTCATAACGCACTTTAGCAAGTCTTTCTTCATATACATTTTTTTAACTATATTAAAAGGACACATCTTTGAATATAAAAGGCTTTTAAAATGCAATATTTGTGCACAATTTCTACTTCAGATATCAAAAGGGACACAAAAGGCACTCATTTCTTTGAACAACCCGCCTATCATTGCATTCACAACTCTAAATTGTCTTTCACAGGCTTCCCTAAGCTAAGAACATTGTGTAGATTGTTTTGGAGTCTGTGAAAGCTTGTATGGTATATTTACAGCCTAGTTGGAGTACCCAGATAGAGGACAATGCATGTTTTTAGACAAGACAAGGGTAATTTTATCACACAGTGTCTAGACTGATTTGACTGGTGCTAACAGAAGTATTCTTTTTTTCAGATAGGAACATTGTAAGCAGAGAGCCAAAAGCAAGCAGTCCGTCTGGGTTTGAGTCGATGATAAAACTCACAAAATAAACACACGCACACACACAGCTTCGAGCAAACGCAGAAACCCACGGAGTCAATCTGAACAGGCCAGTACTAACATATGGAGAACTTTATAAGAACCCACCAACCTTCCATTATCAGAATTGGATAAAAAAATGTTTCAGCCAAGCAGCTGGGAAATGCACACTGCCAGGCCTAATTCTTAGTCTAAATCAGTTGCTGGGAAACACACACAAACAGGCCTAGGTCCTGACCTATATGAGCTCTAGGGAAAGCTGAGATACCAATACTAATGATATAATTTCCTTTATTTTTGCCAGGCTCCTTACAGTAAAAAGGTAATTGAATGATTGTGCAATTTGAAAAAAGGGAGAGGTGGGCAAAGAAAAAGGTATTTTGGTATTAATACTAACTACAAGCCCACACATGGTTCTGTTTTGAGCAGAGCCCCTCACATGACTGGCTCTTCTGAGCCTGGCAGTCGGCTGCGAACCCCAAGTGCAATCGAACAATCTGTGTTGGCGTTCGCTTTATCTGGGAAGCTTTTAAGATGGGAAAGATTCCATTGTTTTTATCAGTTGCCTTTCATTAGATCTAGATCCAAGAGAGAAACGGCCGAGCACTGAGCAGACCGCCCCTCCCACTAAAAGTCATGTTATAGGATCGTCGTTATTGTTGATCGATTGCTTTCCCACATGTTCACTGCTCACATTTGCTTAAATTATGGAAGTAACGATAAAACTAAAATCCTACGTAAGATGCGAGTCCCCATGACAAGGTCAAAATTAGAAGCCTTTTCTAGAGGAGCTGAGAACGTGAACAAGTTAGTCTACTTTAAGAAAAATAATCACTGAATAGGACAGCTAGCTAGGGTTTGAGACAGATGCCCACATAGCTTAGCAGTTACAGAGTAGTTTTCATAATGTCCAGCCAAGTGCTCTCATCTGGGCTGCCCAGCCAGATGGAGCACGAGTGTAGACTTGACTGAGGTCATGTCTGCACTCCATCAAAAGGTTCATGGTGCTCTGGTGTTTTATCCTCAGGGAATCGATTTTAAGATAAAACAAGAGAGAGGGGAAGGGGAGAAGTAATGGGGGGGATCGATACATCTACAAATCGCAATATTATATCGATACTTTGACTAAAATATATATTTTACTAGGTTGCGTTAGTCGGCTGTACCTGCACCAAAACTCTGGTATTTTTTTAATCCTATAGTTTGTTCTCCATCTCCTTTTTAAATAGTGAGCCAACATGTTTTCAGCACTTTTTATTTCCATGACTGATCAAAACTCATTTTCTCATGCACTCTCATCTCTCTGCAACATTCATATGGTGAGCAATATGTTTGGAACATCAAATTGAAATAAAATTGTAGCATGCAATCACAATACATATAGAATCGTGAGAATCGCTATACATATCGTATTGGGACCAAGTATCGTGATATCATATCATGAGGTCCCTGGCAATTCCCAGCCCTAGAGGGGAGTCTTTTTGAGATAGAGACGAGGAGAAACGGAGGAGATGCAGAAAGAGGGAGAGAGAGGAGGAAGAAAAATAGGGATGTAGAGGAGTTATTAAGCAACCAAATTGTTCTCCAGAGATTTTCTCCAGAGAACAAGACCTTTCCATTGCAGAAGTATTGTGTAATTCATTGAAGAACACTCAAGTTCCCCATGCGTCTTCTCCCACTCCCCACCCTCTTCCATCCCCTCCACTCTCCCCGGTCCAGATTTTCTTTGAAAAACAGGAGGGTAGAGGGAGGCTTGTAACTGGAGAATCCCTGAGGACTGTGTCACTCCACGCTCTCCTCTACTCTTGTCTGTCTCCTCTATTCTCAGGTCTGCTCCTAGGAGAGTAAACACTGTGACTGGGACAGAATAACACGTTACCTCATAAAGGAAACCATTCTTATCAATGAAGTCGGCTATATAAGCCGAGGGTGGTCTATTGCTAGGTTGGGTGGCTGAGTGAGTCTGGCTACTTAAGGGTGCAACTGTTTTAACCAATGTTTTAACCAATACAACTGTTTTAACCAATCACATGTTTTTATTGGCATATTCCTTGTGATTGGTCCCTAAGGCCATTTTGAAATGTTTAAAAGCTGAAACACGTTTGTTCTACTTTTTGCAATAAAGAAGCTTTTTTAAAATGTAATCCCATTTGTGTTACAAATGTTGCTGAATCTCCTCTCTACATTACTTAAGGGTGTAGACCAGAGAGGATGAGGAACCAAAACAACATTAAACAATTTAGCCCACAGTACCTCAAGAGGCCGGACTGAGCGGCACCATCTGCTGAGAGAAATATATAAATAATTTGCAGCCGTTTGTTGAAGCGTAGAGTGATTTGTACCCAGAGCAATATGGCATTAGTGTTGCCTTCTGCCAAATGTTGAGCTTTACCTCACACCGAGTTCACAACAGTGGTGTGTTTCTTTTCACACCCCATAGAAAGCACTCAAAATGTATATTTATATGTTTCTATGACTGTGTGATAACAGGAGCGTAAAACTATGATTGTGATAATGAAAAAGACACCCTGTGCATATTTCAAAGACTATGCTCAATTGAGAAGCTCAAGCTAGAGTTCCCAACTGGTGTTCTTTACCTTCCTCACAACAATGACATCACAACCTCTCGGTTATCTGACTGACACAGCCAGGCTTCCACTCTGTTTTCCAGGTTTGATTACAAACTGAGGCATAATGGTCTTATTAGGAGAGAGAGGCTTTCACTATGGAATACTCTGTAGCACAAATACAACAGGAAACAGAGGCCTGCACCTTGAATCACTGATAAAAACCTGTTGCCAGGGCTGCATTCAAACCGTACTCATACAAATACCATGAATGACAGCGTATGATAAGCACAAGCAGGCTAGAGAGCCTAGGACCACACAGTCCAGACCTGGACATCTTTATTTATTTACATTTATTTAATGAGGCGAGTCTGAAGAACAAATTCTCATTTACAATGACGGCCTACCCCGGCCAAACCGGGACAACGCTGGGCCAATTGCGCGCCGCCTATGGGACTCCCAATCATGGCCAGATGTGATACAGCCTGGACATATAGGTCTAGGCTTACCAGTATAGCCTACTCACCAACTTCTATATGAAAAATCCCTCAAATGTTCTTTCATTTGTTAAATGTTATTTCAAATATTGTAACCTACTACACCCCCACACCCCCATGTCAAGCCAAAGACCACCAACCTGTGAGCTGTCAGTGATTGCCCTGGATCAATGGAAGTACAATAATAATATTTAGATGTGAACATTTTGTGGGACTGAAAAACTGCAGTGGAAAATTGCCTAGTTAAAAACAGAGAAAGATGGTGCTGACTAATCACTAGCAGATGTCCTAAACCACTGTAGAACCTTCACAAATCAGCCTCATCTTGGTACCTACTAGGCGATAGTAGGCCTATTACTGGCCTATTACTGCCTATTACAGCAGGTCATTTGGCTGAAAATGTCCTGGTAATAAGCAGCCAGGATAAAACAAAAAAAATACTTCCATTCTCTTAGCAACTAAGAGGTAAGTCTTAGATTTAGGGATGATTTTCACAGAAATATCAAATGATACCTACCTATCTACATTATTCATATAAGAAACACATGTATTTTGTTTATAGCCTATAGCTTATTTTCATATCATCTTGTGAATTGTGGCATAATTCTGAACCCCATTACATTGACCTGACCTAGACTACCTCTATCCTTGAAAGCGATCCCTATGCCAAATAACGCAGCCTGGCTTCAAAGGGCAGAAAAAGATAGCCATCCTGGAGTTGTGGTTCAATGGAACTCTGTTTGGTGGGGCCTGGCAACAACATCAGCACCCCAGTGTTTGGCTTTTGAAGGCTGCTGCCCATTGATCAGTCTCTCTGGCTCCCTGCTCTAATGAATAGCTCCATTGTCATCCCGCACAGATCACATTTCACATGGCAACAGATGCTACTCGTAATTAGCCAAGGCTAGTTTGGACATAATCATTTTTTTTGTTGCCTGGTCCCGGATTTGTTTGTGTGGTCTTGCTAACTACTATGGTCATTCACAATGATAGGAGTTGGCAAGACAGCACAAACAGATCTGGGACCAGGGTAGCCTATAGTGTGAAAATGCTGGAAACCAAACCAGACCAGTTTTCATTCACAGAGACAAGGAAAGAGCAGAAGTATAAGAAAGTCAGGTAGAAGCAGGGAATTTGTTGGGTCTGGGAGAACAATTATACCAGAGTCGCCATGGTCCATTTGACCTAGGAACTGTTAAAGTGTCCTTTTTCTCTGGTCTTGAAGGAGGTAAAGCTATGGGCTATGGGCTGATAGCTGACTGCAGAAACAGAGCATTGAACTATCATCACCTTTCACTGTGCTGAAGTGAACTGTATGGTGATCAGTAAGGACCACAAACAGGTCTCGACACAAACGGAGGCCAGACCCACAGACAGCCACAGATAGCTGAACTAGAGCCCTGTAGACAATATTCCTCCTTTCACTGCCACTGGTCTTGAATTACTAAATAGTAAATACCCAGTTCAAGCTCAGTTCATTGTCACCTCAACTGTCTGTTTCAGTGAGGGAAAAACATACATTGTTGCCAGTGGGCAAAAAACTGAAGAAGTCCGAAGGAGCTGATATGCTCTGTGTGGCTGTAAAATGATAGCACCAGTGTGAAAATTGAGTCTGGAGTAGAGACGTACTCATCAGTATGGTGATTTCATCATCACATTAAGCCCTAATTCAAAGCGGCGCTGCTGCTGAATCTACTGAATCTTTCAGCAGTCATGAGCCTCTGGGAAGATCACAAGAGACAGCAGAGCCACATCCACTGACTACTACTGCTTCTACTTGCCAGACTCAGGAGGATGTGTCTTTAACCAGGTTTCTATCCAACCTTTTTATGCGAGTAAAGTACATGTCAGATAAAACATTTCACGCCAGGCCTGATGGAAACAACATTTGTAGGTAAACTTTCCCAATGTTGACAAAATAAAACATGCTAGACAAGGTGGGATGTTTTGTGTCGGTAAAATTAATTAATGGGAGAAATGTCGGTAGAAATGCTTTTATGCAGAAATATTGTAATAACCATCATATTGAAGTAAACTTGGAGTCCCCTGATGGCATGTTGTGTCATCAGGTGCAGTTTATTAGGCTACAGATTAAATATATTATGATGAACTACACAGGGTGGTGAACGTGATGATGCTCCTTTCCAATAAATATCGAGGGTCTTATTCTAGTGACATGATCATTGATGCTTGGCTGCTGTTTGACAAAAAAAATGTTTTGTCCATAATCCCATAATGTAGGCTGTAGACCTACCCGCACTATTTCTGCGAGATGTTGGCTAGACTAGCAAGCACATGCCAATACCAGAGTGGGTACACTCGCTATATAACTCACTTTTATGTGAGAAAAGCATCAGCAAAGTTGGAAATGCGATGGAAACCCGTTTGCATGTGCACTACGTCATCATGTACAGCCTTTTATCCCTAACAGGTCAATTTCATGGAAACACCTCTGCTGGGAAAATGCACACATTGCTTTTATGGAGATTTAGAATATTTGCATACAAATCTGTCACCAATTAGATGGAATCCTAGCTTCCGTTACGACTGCTCCGCAATTAAGGCACTAGTAACCAAGTACACCCAAGCAGGAACCAGTCAACTGGAAAGCAAAGCAGCGGCATGATAAGGAAGACTTATTTATAAGATTACTGCTCTGCCAGTCCCAGAGGGACTAGCCACCGAACGAAGCAGATGACTTTGTTGTTTTATTTCTTCCTACCAAGAACACAGATTGGCCTACATTAACATCAACTTCAAACATGTCAGAGGTAGGGTAAACTGTTTAGTACTGGATGAGGCTAGCTTGTTGATGCGGTAGGGCAAACTGTTTAGTACTGGATGAGACTAGCTTGTTGATGAGGTAGGGCAAACTGTTTAGTACTGGATGAGACTAGCTTGTTGATGAGGTAGGGTAAACTGTTTAGTACTGGATGAGGCTAGCTTGTTGATGAGGCAGGGTAAACTGTTTGGTACTGGATGAGACTAGCTTGTTGATGCTGTAGGGTAAACTGTTTAGTACTGGATGAGGCTAGCTTGTTGATGAGGTAGGGTAAACTGTTTAGTCCTGGCTGAGGCTAGCTTGTTGATGAGGTAGGGTAAACTGTTTAGTACTGGCTGAGGCTATCTTGTTGATGAGGCAGGGTAAACTGTTTAGTACTGGATGAGGCTAGCTTGTTGATGCTGTAGGGTAAACTGTTTAGTACTGGATGAGGCTAGCTTGTTGATGAGGTAGGGCAAACTGTTTAGTACTGGATGAGGCTAGCTTGTTGATGAGGTAGGGTAAACTGTTTAGTACTGGATGAGGCTAGCTTGTTGATGAGGTAGGGTAAACTGTTTAGTCCTGGCTGAGGCTAGCTTGTTGATGAGGTAGGGTAAACTGTTTAGTACTGGATGAGGCTAGCTTGTTGATGAGGTAGGGTAAACTGTTTAGTACTGGCTGAGGCTAGCTTGTTCATGAGGTAGGTTAATAAACTCTACTCAGCAAATTGGATGTAGTCTATCACAGTGCCATCCGTTTTGTCACCAAAGCCCCATATACTACCCACCACTGCGACCTGTATGCTCTCGTTGGCTGGCCATCGCTTCATATTCGTCGCTAAACCCACTGGCTCCAGGTCATCTATAAGTCTTTGCTAGGTAAAGCCCCGCCTTATCTCAGCACCCACCCGTAGCACGCGCTCCAGCAGGTATATTTCACTGGGCATCGCCAAAGCCAACTCCTCTTTGGCCGCCTTTCCTTCCAGTTCTCTGCTGCCACTGACTGGAACAAATTTCAAAAATCATTGAAGCTGGAGATTCAGATCTCCCTCACTAACTTTAAGCATCAGCTGTCAGAGCAGCTTACCGATCATTGCACCTGTACACAGCCCATCTTTAAATAGCCCACCCAACTTCCTCATCCCCATATTGTTATTTATTTTTTGCTTCTTTGCACCCCAGTATCTCTACTTGCACATTCATCTTCTGCACATATATCACTCCAGTGTTTAATTGCTAAATTGTAGATATTTCGCAACTATGGCCTATTTATTGCTTTACCTCCCTACACGTACTACATTTGCACACACTGTATATAGACTTTTCTATTGTGTTATTGATTGTACGTTTGTTTATTCCATGTGTAACTCTGTGTTGTTTGTGTCACACTGCTTTGCTTTATCTTGGCCAGGTCGCAGTTGTAAATGAGAACTTGTTCTCAACTGGCTTACCTGGTTAAATAAAGGTTAAAAAAATAAAATAATAATAGCAATGTTGCTGGAACTGCATCAAAGTTAACGGTCTTGAAGGATCATTGAATAATCCCACTTGGCACAGATGTCAATTTAACACCTCTTCCACATTGGTACAATGGAATTCCATTGAAATGACATAGAAACATTGGTTCAACCTGTGTGTGCCCAGTGGGATGTCTTCACTTTGTGATAATGGTGATGATTGAGTAAATAGCCTATATGATATTACTGTGGTCCCCTTAGGGAAGAAAATCATAAAGCTAATAGCCTACTTCTACAATTGTGGCTAGACTGGCTACATTCCTCTATACCAGACTCAAAGACCAAGACTCCCTCTTGCACTGTTCATTTTCAGAAGGCCTGCAAAGACACTTACATTTAGAACACAGGCAAAGAAACACAGACCACAGCTGTAGTTCATCTGAAGGCAGTCCAAGCCATGGGTGATAAATATGCACATGCAGTGGTTCAATGCTCTCTTTGCCAAGGGGAATCATCCTAGACTCAGCGAAGCCTTGCTCCATGTCAACAGATCTTAAGAGTAAAGTGGTGAGCTTGCTGAAAGCCTCAAACGAGCGAGGATACATATATAAAAGTTTCCTTCCACGGGCCTTGATTCTGAAACCAGTTTCTCTCCTCCTACAACTCGCTTCCAGCAGGAGAGGAAACCACTTTGATCAATCTCTCTATCTGCACAGCACAACCTCTTCTCACACCAATGTAATTTCCCCCTCATGGGAATAAGCCTTGAGCTGGTTTTGCATCATCTCTGCAGAGATCCAGAGGGCCAGAGTCAGTTATCACAGTTATCAGCTAAGTTGGGGTCCTCTTATCTGCACACAGGAACTAGCTATATATAGACTAGCCATATATTTGGGTTATGGCAAACATCTACAGACACATCTGGAGGCACATCTAGATTCTACAGACCACCCATCTCTTCACACCTTTGATAGCTTTTTTTAGAGAAAAGGGCACATATCTGATAGGGACTCTTGGATGTCACGCAGGCAAGAAAAGTCATTTTGCATAGCCTACACAGTAGTTCTAGAACAGCTTGGTTAACATCTACATTATCTGGCAGCATTGCACAATTTTGCACAAAGTAGGCCTCTGTGGATGTTGGTCATCTCTCCGTGGGCACGCGGTGCCCCTGCCATACCTGCTTGCTGCTTACTGACTGTGCTGACGCCATTCAAATGGCTGGCGTCTGAAACTATTCAAATGCAAAACGTAAAAGAAAATGCCTGATTAAGCAGAAAAAGAGTAAGCACTAATAATAGGAGATCAGAACCAGCACTGGGAAAAGCTCACATGGACATGGGCCCTGCTAAGTAGGTTATGTTGTGAATCTTTTGGATAATCAGATTTTTTGCCTTAAATCCTTTTCTCAACAGCCCTCTCTGTGTACCAGGAGAATAGTTTATTATTATGATTTAGCTGAAAGAGAAAGAATAAGGATTGTCTAATTCCTAATTTCCTGGGGTAAGGTGCCCGTCAGGGGTTCTCAGTTTAATCCTATTACCACAGAGTTTCATTAGTTTTTTTACGGCTCTTTTTTTGTGTACCTTTTATTTAACTAGGCAAGACAGTTAAGAACATATTCATATTTACAATGACGGCCTAACCCACCCAAACCCTCCCCTAACCTGGAAGACGCTGGGCCAAATGTGCGCCGGCCTATGTCCCAATCATGGCCGGTTGTAATACAGCCAGGAATCTAACCTGGGTCTGTAGTGACCCCTGTAGTACTGCGATGCAGTGCCTTAGACCGTAGCGCCACTCAGGATCCCCTAAAAAGCCCTTTTTATGGAACAAGTTAGATGTCGGGGGGTAGATCGGGACATGATCTATAAAGTAACCCAGAATAAACATCCTATTAAATGGGAGGATTGGGTCCTTTTTCTCCTTCTCCTCATGACAGGAAATTGTTTTAGGGAAAAGATTCTACTTAGGGACCAAGCCAACCCTCGTCTCTGAAGCCCCTCTTTATTAGGAGGACCAGTATGTAAATCACACCATCATGCAGGCTGTGTCCCTGGATCCACTAAATACAGTGTGGTGGAGTCACATCACTCATCAGAAGACACTAATGAAACAGACAATAAACAATGGTTGGCCAAAGGATTGTGATTCAATGAAATACAGAGAAATTGTGTTCACATCTGCAAAATGTCCTTAATTTCTTAGTGATCATAAGCAGATTCAGCAAAGATCGTCTGAGCTCTCAACAATGATCAAGGTCTGACAACAAAAATATTCTTGGTTCGGTCTTGATTTTGTTGCTGATACTGTGAGTGTACAAGTAAAATAGGGCAAAATAACGATGATAGTTATTTTGGTAAGTGACACGAATCCAATCCTGTGAGATTTTACAAGGGCCAACTTTAACAGATCCACTTTAAATATGAATAAGAAGCTCCAGAACCAAAGCGGTAGCGGTTCTCAATTGGCTTTTGGCAGTGTGGAGTAGATGCACAACACTAAAAAATATGTATTTTTATACCGTCAAATAGAGAAGATAGCATAACATGCTACAGACATAACCCAATAGCATAATCACATCATAACACCAAGAAAAGGTTGGAATAGCAATAATGTTTTAGTATACCTTTCTGACACAGTAGGTACAATAATATAATACAGTTGAAGTCGGAAGTTTACATACGCCTTAGCCAAATACATTCAAACTCAGTTTTTCACAATTCCTGACATTGAATCCTAGTAAAAATGCCCTGTCTTAGGTCAGTTAGGATCACAACTTTATTTTAAAAATGCAAAATGTCAGAATAATAGTAGAGAGAATGATTTATTTCAGCTTTTATTTATTTCATCACATTCCCAGTATGTCAGAAGTTTACATACACTCAATTAGTATTTGGTAGCATTGCCTTTAAATTGTTTAATTTGGGTCAAACGTTTCAGGTAGCCTTCCACAAGCTTCCCACAATAAATTGGGTGAATTTTGGCCCATTCCTCCTGACAGAGCTGGTGTAACTGAGTCAGGTTTGTAGGCCTCATTTCTCGCACACGCTTTATCAGTTCTACCCACAAATTCTCTATAGGATTGAGGTCAGAGCTTTGTGATGGCCACTCCAATACCTTGTCCTTAAGCCATTTTGCCACAACTTTGGAAGTATGCTTGGGGTCATTGTCCATTTGGAAGATGCATTTGCGACTAAGCTTTAACTTCCTGACTGATGACTTGAAATGTTGCATCAATATATCCACATCATTTTCCGTCCTCTTGATGCCATCTATTTTGTGAAGTGCACCAGTCCCTCCTGCAGCAAAGCACCCACACAACATGATGCTGCCACCGCCGTGCTTCACGGTTGGGATGGTTTTCTTCGGCTTGCAAGCCTCCCCCTTTTTCCTCCAAACATAACAATGGTCATTATGGCCAAACAGTTCTATTTTTGTTTCATCAGACCAGAGGATATTTCTCCAAAAAGTACGATCTTTGTTCCCATGCGCAGTTGCAAACAGTAGTCTGGCTTTTTTTAATGGCGGTTTTGGAGTGGTGGCTTCTTCCTTGCTGAGCGGCCTTTCCGGTTATATCGATAGAGGACTCGTTTTTACTGTGGATATAGATACTTTTGAACCTGTTTCCTCCAGGATATTCACAAGGTCCTTTGCTGTTGTTATGGGATTGATTTGCACTTTTTGCACCACAGTACATTCATCTCTAGGCATCACCTTCCTGAGCAGTATGATGGCTGCGTGGTCCCATGGTGTTTATACTTGCATACTATTGTTTTTACAGATGAATGTGGTACCTTCAGGTGTTTGGAAATTGCTCCCAAGGATGAACCAAACTTGTGGAGGTCTGCAACTTTTTTCTGAGCTCTTGGCTGATTTCTTATGATTTTCCAATGATGTCAAGTTAAGAAGCACAGAGTTTGAAGGTAGGCCTTGAAATACATCCACAGGTACACCTCCGATTGACTAAAATGTTGTCAATTAGCCTATCAGAAGCTTCTAAAGCCATGACATAATTTTCTGGAATTTTCCAAGCTGTTTAAAGGCACAGTGTTACGGTTTTCTTCCGTCGAAAGAGAGTCGGACCAAAATGCAGCGTGGTAATTTTGATACATGTTTAATAAAGAAGAAAAGCGAACAATACAAAAACAACAAACGGAATGTGAAAACCTATATCAGCCTATCTGGTGACAACAAACACAGAGACAGGAACAATCACCCACAAAACACTCAAAGAATATGGCTGCCTAAATATGGTTCCCAATCAGAGACAACGATAAACACCTGCAACTGATTGAGAACCACTCCAGACAGCCATAGACTTTGCTAGATACCCCCACTAAGCCACACACCCAATACCTAACAAAACCCCAAGACAAAACACACCACAAATAAAGGACTACATTATTGTCGTCTGATTCCTATTCACACCTGTGTCGCACATATAGACATGAGTGTTTCGTACCAATTATAGAAAAACAACTAGCAAACAGGACTGTAAAACCCAGAGTTTTGAAGGAACTGAGTCAGTAGTAATCCCAAGGACAGAAGCACCACATGATGTGTAACCTATTGGGTACGGTGGTTGGGAATAACAACACCCTCAAGTTGATTTCATATGTACCATTTGTCTAATTACATTTTAGTGGTTACAAAAACTCTTACAAAAAAACAGCATGGCAAAGCCACTTGAGTAAAAGCTTGTCTGATATGCAGGAGTATATTACATTATGCATAAATCCAGTTAACCGAAGTGTAGATAAAAACGTGATGAGAAGCAGCAGTTGGCTAAATGTGTTCAATCGCTATAGATTTCCTGATGTATGGATCAATGCTTTCAATAGAACAAATGACTATGGGTGCCAATGGTAACATGCTCTGTCAGAAAGCATTCGGCAGCATATCGTGTCACACATTGAGATCGTATTCTAAAAGATCAGTCCAATACCCATCTCAACATAGGCTATATTGTAACACTGATGGGTAAACAGACAGTTCTACAGTGAGTAGGCTAGGCCTAAGTAATTAACTATAAAACCTAACCCTTTCAAGCATGCTTAGATAAGAATCAATAGCTTAGGCCTATTGGTTAAGTGTGCATCAGGAAACTCTTGAGATGATGCATGTATCTTCATTTCTGAGAAAATTATAGGAAATCTTATATTTATAGGCTGATGTCTATATCAGGTGTAAATAGTCAAGAATCACACGTACTAGGTCTGGTATATAGATAAACACAAAGACAGGCATTTTAATGTGCATCTTCAGACCACTGACAAAATAAATTGAGTATACCAAACATTGGGAACACCTTCTTGATAATGAGCACCTACCCCCTCCCCCACCTTTGCCCTCAGAACAGCCTCAATTCATCTGGGTGTGGACTCTACAAGGTGTCGAAAGCGTTCCACAGGGATGTTGACTCCAATGCCCACAGTTGTGTCAAGTTGGCTGGATGCCCCTTGGGTGGTGGACCATTCTTGACACACACAGGAAACTGTTGCGCATGAAAAACCCAGCAGCGCTGCAGTTCTTGACACAAACCGGTGCGCCTGGCACTTGATACCATAGCTCGTTCAAAGGCACTTCAAACTTTTGTCTTTCCCATTCCCTGAATGGCACGCATACACAATCCTTGTCTCAAGGCTTAAAATGTCTTCTTTAACCTGTCTCCCCCTTCATCTACATTTATTGAAGTGGATTTAACAAGTGACATCAATAAGGGATCCTAGCTTTCACCTGGATTCACCTGGTCAGTCTATGTCATGGAAAGAGCAGGTGTGTATACTCACTGTATATTTTCCCATGACTTGGTTTCGGTTTAAATATAGTCTAAAATAAAGGCTTAGGTCCAGGTTTATATTCAGGCAATAGGCGACTTTGCCAAGGACATCATTAAATGTTCTTATACCTGTATAGTAATGTTGTAATTACTAATAGTAACAATGTGACCGAATTCAGCATTGTGGGAGTTTCTTAAAAATGTACATAAGCTCACCTTCCTGAATTAAGTCCCATATTGTATTAGCCTATTGACTGGCCTGTTTGGCAAGTCATGCCAAATAGGCCAGTAAAATGCCTCTCACTCTTTTTGTTAGGCATTGACAATAGCACCATTAAAATGTGACTGACCGTGCACTCTCTCTCTCAATGGCTCTTGTGTGTGACAGCCACTTAGAAATGCAACTGCCTGATTCAGAACATAATGTGATGCTTTTCATTGCCCCTTGTGTCACTCTTCATAATTTTTCTTTTTTATATATTAAAACATACAATCTACCTGCAGTGAAGCCGCTCAATATTTACATTACATTCAGTCATCTTACCGTCTCCTGTCCAGAGCGACCCACAGGGGCAACCAGGGTCAAGAGCCCCGCCCAAGGGCACGTCGACAGATCTCCCACCAACTCAAAACGGGGTCTGGAACCAGCGACCTATCGGCCACCGGCCCAAGTTCCCAACCGCCAGGCCACCAACCATCCAAGATCCCCCCCACAAAACAACAATGCAAAAACAAAAAGACATCAAGGACAACAAAAATCAAAACAGCATGGCAAACTGTATATGTTTCTGTGCATGTGTGGCACTATTTACATGTGTGTGTGTGTGTCCGTGTGTGTGCACATATGTGCGTTTCAATGCGAGTGTGTGTATATGCATGTGTAATGTCGTGGCCAAACGTTTTGAGAATGGCAAATATACATTTTCACAACGTCTGCTGCCTCAGTTTGTTTGATGGCAATTTGCATATACTCCAGAATGTTATGAAGAGTGATCATATGAATTGCAAATAATTGCAAAGTCCCTCTTTGCCATGTAAATGAACTGAATCCCCCAAAAAACATTTCCACTGCATTTCAGCCCTGCCACAAAAGGACCAGCTGACATTATGTCAGTGATTCTCTCGTTAGCACAGGTGTGAGTGTTGACGAGGATAAGGCTGGAGATCACTCTGTCATGCTGATTGAGTTCGTATAACAGACAGGAAGCTTCAAAAGGAGGGTGTTGCTTAGAATCATTGTTCTTCCTCTGTCAACCATGGTTCTCTGCAAGGAAACACGTGCAGTCATCATTGCTTTGCACAAAAAGGGCTTCACAGGCAAGGATATTGCTGCCAGTAAGATTGCACCTAAATCAACCATTTATCGGATCATCAAGAACTTCAAGGAGAGCGGTTCAATTGTTGTGAAGAAGGCTTCAGGGCGCCCAAGAAAGTCCAGCAAGCGCCAGGACCGTCTCCTAAAGTTGATACAGCTGCGGGATCGGGGCACCACGAGTACAGAGCATGCTCAGGAATGGCAGCATGCAGGTGTGAGTGCATCTGCACGCACAGTGAGGCGAAGACTTTTGAAGGATGGCCTGGTGTCAAGAAGGGCAGCAAAGAAGCCACTTCTCTCCAGGAAAAACATCAGGGACAGACTGATATTCTGCAAAAGGTACAGGGATTGGACTGCTGAGGACTGGGGTAAAGTCATTTTCTCTGATGAATCCCCTTTCCGATTATTTTGGGCATCCGGAAAAAAGCTTGTCCGGAGAAGACAAGGTGAGCGTTACCATCAGTCCTGTATCATGCCAACAGTAAAGCATCCTGAGACCATTCATGTGTGGGGTTGCTTCTCAGCCAAGGGAGTGGGCTCACTCACAATTTTACCTAAGAACACAGCCATGAATAAAGAATGGTATCAACACATCCTCCGAGAGCAACTTCTCGCAACCATCCAGGAACAGTTTGGTGATGAACAATTCATTTTCCAGCATGATGGAGCACCGTGCCATAAGGAAAAAGTGATAACTAAGTGGCTCGGGGAACAAAACATCGCTATTTTGGGTCCATGCCCAGGACACTCCCCAGACCTTAATCCCATTGAGAACTTGTGGTCAATCCTCAAGAGGCGGGTGGACAAACAAAAACCCACAAATTCTGACAAACTCCGAGCATTGATTATGTAAGAATGGGCTGCCATCAGTTTCCCAGAAGTTAATCGACAGCATGCCAGGGCAGATTGCAGAGGTCTTGAAAAAGAAGGGTCAACACTGCAAATATTGACTCTTTGCATCAACTTCATGTAAATGTCAATAAAAACCTTTGACACTTATGAAATGCTTGTAACTATACTTCAGTATTCCATAGTAAAGTCTGAAAAAAATATCTACAGACACTGAAGCAGCAGACTTTGTGAAAATTAATATTTGTGTCATTCTCAAAACTTTTGGCCACGACTGTACACACATACAAGCACCTGCACAGCATCAGCCTCAGGCAAGTAGCCATGGGATGTAACAGAGTTGCCCTTCAGTGTCATTCAAATGTACTTTCTTTGGTTTATTTGAACTTAAATTTTTACTTTTAACTTTGACCGTCCTTTTTTTTTTTTTTTTTTTTTTTTTTTATTTCACCTTTATTTAACCAGGTAGGCTAGTTGAGAACAAGTTCTCATTTGCAACTGCGACCTGGCCAAGATAAAGCATAGCAGTGTGAGCATACAACAAAGAGTTACACATGGAGTAAACAATTAACAAGTCAATAACACAGTAGAAAACGAAGGGGGGGTCTATATACAATGTGTGCAAAAGGCATGAGGAGGTAGGCAAATAATTACAATTTTGCAGATTAACACTGGAGTGATAAAAGATCAGATGGTCATGTACAGGTAGAGATATTGGTGTGCAGAAGAGCAGAAAAGTAAATAAATAAAAACAGTACGGGGATGAGGTAGGTGAAAAGGGTGGGCTATTTACCAATAGACTATGTACAGCTGCAGCGATCGGTTAGCTGCTCAGATAGCTGATGTTTGAAGTTGGTGAGGGAGATGAAAGTCTCCAACTTCAGCGATTTTTGCAATTCGTTCCAGTCACAGGCAGCAGAGTACTGGAACGAAAGGCGGCCAAATGAGGTGTTGGCTTTAGGGATGATCAGTGAGATACACCTGCTGGAGCGCGTGCTACGGATGGGTGTTGCCATCGTGACCAGTGAGCTGAGATAAGGCGGAGCTTTACCTAGCATAGACTTGTAGATGACCTGGAGCCAGTGGGTCTGGCGACGAATATGTAGCGAGGGCCAGCCGACTAGAGCATACAAGTCGCAGTGGTGGGTAGTATAAGGTGCTTTAGTGACAAAACGGATGGCACTGTGATAGACTGCATCCAGTTTGCTGAGTAGAGTGTTGGAAGCCATTTTGTAGATGACATCGCCGAAGTCGAGGATCGGTAGGATAGTCAGTTTTACTAGGGTAAGCTTGGCGGCTTGAGTGAAGGAGGCTTTGTTGCGGAATAGAAAGCCGACTCTTGATTTGATTTTCGATTGGAGATGTTTGATATGAGTCTGGAAGGAGAGTTTGCAGTCTAGCCAGACACCTAGGTACTTATAGATGTCCACATATTCTAGGTCGGAACCATCCAGGGTGGTGATGCTAGTCGGGCATGCAGGTGCAGGCAGCGACCGGTTGAAAAGCATGCATTTGGTTTTACTAGCGTTTAAGAGCAGTTGGAGGCCACGGAAGGAGTGTTGTATGGCATTGAAGCTTGTTTGGAGGTTAGATAGCACAGTGTCCAAAGACGGGCCGAAAGTATATAGAATGGTGTCGTCTGCGTAGAGGTGGATCAGGGAATCGCCCGCAGCAAGAGCAACATCATTGATATACACAGAGAAAAGAGTCGGCCCGAGAATTGAACCCTGTGGCACCCCCATAGAGACTGCCAGAGGACCGGACAGCATGCCCTCCGATTTGACACACTGAACTCTGTCTGCAAAGTAATTGGTGAACCAGGCAAGGCAGTCATCCGAAAAACCGAGGCTACTGAGTCTGCCGATAAGAATATGGTGATTGACAGAGTCGAAAGCCTTGGCGAGGTCGATGAAGACGGCTGCACAGTACTGTCTTTTATCGATGGCGGTTATGATGTCGTTTAGTACCTTGAGTGTGGCTGAGGTGCACCCATGACCGGCTCGGAAACCAGATTGCACAGCGGAGAAGGTACGGTGGGATTCGAGATGGTCAGTGACCTGTTTGTTGACTTGGCTTTCGAAGACCTTAGATAGGCAGGGCAGGATGGATATAGGTCTGTAACAGTTTGGGTCCAGGGTGTCTCCCCCTTTGAAGAGGGGGATGACTGCGGCAGCTTTCCAATCCTTGGGGATCTCAGACGAGATGAAAGAGAGGTTGAACAGGCTGGTAATAGGGGTTGCGACAATGGTGGCAGATAGTTTCAGAAATAGAGGGTCCAGATTGTCAAGCCCAGCTGATTTGTACGGGTCCAGGTTTTGCAGCTCTTTCAGAACATCTGCTATCTGGATTTGGGTAAAGGAGAACCTGGAGAGGCTTGGGCGAGGAGCTGCGGGGGGGGCGGAGCTGTTGGCCGAGGTTGAAGTAGCCAGGCGGAAGGCATGGCCAGCCGTTGAGAAATGCTTATTGAAGTTTTCGATAATCATGGATTTATCAGTGGTGACCGTGTTACCTAGCCTCAGTGCAGTGGGCAGCTGGGAGGAGGTGCTCTTGTTCTCCATGGACTTCACAGTGTCCCAGAACTTTTTGGAGTTGGAGCTACAGGATGCAAACTTCTGCCTGAAGAAGCTGGCCTTAGCTTTCCTGACTGACTGCGTGTATTGGTTCCGGACTTCCCTGAACAGTTGCATATCACGGGGACTATTCGATGCTATTGCAGTCCGCCACAGGATGTTTTTGTGCTGGTCGAGGGCAGTCAGGTCTGGGGTGAACCAAGGGCTGTATCTGTTCTTAGTTCTGCATTTTTTGAACGGAGCATGCTTATCTAAAATGGTGAGGAAGTTACTTTTAAAGAATGACCAGGCATCCTCAACTGACGGGATGAGGTCAATGTCCTTCCAGGATACCCGGGCCAGGTCGATTAGAAAGGCCTGCTCACAGAAGTGTTTTAGGGAGCGTTTGACAGTGATGAGGGGTGGTCGTTTGACTGCGGCTCCGTAGCGGATACAGGCAATGAGGCAGTGATCGCTGAGATCCTGGTTGAAGACAGCGGAGGTGTATTTGGAGGGCCAGTTGGTCAGGATGACGTCTATGAGGGTGCCCTTGTTTACAGAGTTAGGGTTGTACCTGGTGGGTTCCTTGATGATTTGTGTGAGATTGAGGGCATCTAGCTTAGATTGTAGGACTGGCGGGGTGTTAAGCATATCCCAGTTTAGGTCACCTAACAGAACAAACTCTGAAGCTAGATGGGGGGCGATCAATTCACAAATGGTGTCCAGGGCACAGCTGGGAGCTGAGGGGGGTCGGTAGCAGGCGGCAACCGTGAGAGACTTATTTCTGGAGAGAGTAATTTTCAAAATTAGTAGTTCGAACTGTTTGGGTATGGACCTGGAAAGTATGACATTACTTTGCAGGCCATCTCTGCAGTAAACTGCAACTCCTCCCCCTTTGGCAGTTCTATCTTGACGGAAGATGTTATAGTTGGGTATGGAAATCTCTGAATTTTTGGTGGCCTTCCTGAGCCAGGATTCAGACACAGCAAGGACATCAGGGTTAGCAGAGTGTGCTAAAGCAGTGAGTAAGACAAACTTAGGGAGGAGGCTTCTGATGTTGACATGCATGAAACCAAGGCTTTTTCGAACACAGAAGTCAACAAATGAGGGTGCCTGGGGACATGCAGGGCCTGGGTTTACCTCCACATCACCCGCGGAACAGAGAAGGAGTAGTATGAGGGTGCGGCTAAAGGCTATCAAAACTGGTCGCCTAGAGCGTTGGGGACAGAGAATAAGAGGAGCAGGTTTCTGGGCATGGTAGAATATATTCAGGGCATAATGCGCAGACAGGGGTATGGTGGGGTGCGGGTACAGCGGAGGTAAGCCCAGGCACTGGGTGATGATGAGAGAGGTTGTATCTCTGGACATGCTGGTAGTAATGGGTGAGGTCACCGCATGTGTGGGAGGTGGGACAAAGGAGTTATCAGGGGTATGAAGAGTGGAACTAGGGGCTCCATTGTGAACTAAAACAATGATAACTAACCTGAACAACAGTATACAAGGCATATTGACATTTGAGAGAGACATACAGCGAGGCATACAGTAATCACAGGTGTTGAATTGGGAAAGGTAGCTAAAACAGTAGGTGAGACAACAGCTAATCAGCTAGCACAACAACAGCAGGTAAAATGGCGTAGACTAGGCAACGGGGCCAACAGATAAAACAAACAAGCAGAATGGAGTACCGTGATTTATGGACAGTCCAGCGTGCATCAGCGGGTGGGGGTGTATCCCCCACCCCTCAACTCCATGCCATCCCAACCCTCAGCTTATCCCATCTATCTCTGCTGGCCACCCTCTTCAGATTTCTACATGCCATATATGTTTCAATTATGCTGTGATGTTTAACAACATTTTTATCTATCTAATCGAATCCACAGATTTTGAGTTGAATATAAATATTTTAATTAATAGTATTAGTATATTATTAATTGACTGAGCAGCTCTCTCCAGATCTCCCAACAATACTATTTCTAGGGACAATTTTAGATGAAGGTTAGGCTTTTTCAGCCGAAAGGCACAAAATATTTTTATATAACAACTCATACTCCCTGTGCCATCAAATTTCTTCACAGCTTTCAACATTCTGGTCCTCAAATGAAACTGGTATAGTTTCCTATTTATGCTATTTTAGTTCCTCCGCCAGTTTTGATCCTTTATATTGGACAGACAGACACGTTCCCTACCTGCCTCCTCCATTTTTAGGGTAATGCTGTAATCAATTGGTTGTAGTCTTGGATTGAGCAGACCTTCCCATACAATTCTGATTAAGCCATGAAAGACATGACTCTACCATTCTAATTTACAAAATCATATAAAAACAAAATAACCTTTTCAAACATCTTTTCCATAAATACAGGTATTTTATCAACCAGCACATTTGAGGTCAACCATAATATTTCTTGTTATCCTCCGAGAGCAGCTTTATTTCCTGGGGGATGAAAATGAAATTGTAACTAGCTCTGCAATGCTTGTTTGAAAAAGAGAGAAACATTGAAAAAGGTTTCATTTTCAATGAATAAAAAGAATTGACATGGCAATCTGCACAAAAGCAAAACAGCCAATGGATGAGCTTTTCCTAGTAACTATTTTGGGTTGAACATTTGTATAATTGAGAGAGGTAGTGCTTTTATATTTAATAATCTCAGCCCATCCAGTTCATATTCATTACCTTTATTAAACTAGGCAAGTCAGTTAAGAACAAATTCTTATTTTCAATGACAGAACAGTGGGTTAACTGCCTGTTCAGGGGCAGAATGACAGATTTGTACCTTGTCAGCTCGGGGGTTTGAACTTGCAACCTTCCAGTTACTAGTCCAACGCTCTAACCACTAGGCTACCCTGCCACCCTGATTATATAGATAGGCACGCTTTATCTTGTCCGTTTTAGCATCCCACATAAAGCAAAATATTTTTTGCTCATATGATTTGAAAAACGAATCATCAGGAGTAGGCAGCGCCATAAGTGAGTTAACTGAGATATGACTAAGGAGTTAATCAGTGTAATTTTTTCATAAATAGACAGGTATTAACCTCTCCATGGTTATAGGATCTTGTCTATTTCTATTTTCTATTTATTTCTATTCAAATTCATTGTGGAGAGCTCATTTATATATTTTGCGATATGAATATCAAGTATGTCTACTTCACCGTCAGCCCGTTATATAGGTAAACTGCAGGGTAATGGAAAAGGTGTGTATTTGAAAGATCCAATACGTAATATGGTAAACTTATCATAATTACGTTTTAGTCCAGAGGACAGAAAAGTTATCTAGCTCTTCAATGAGACATTGCAAGGATCTAGCTTACAATTGCTTTTCTGTTTGTATTGACACATGCCAAGTTAACAAACAGATTACCGACCATTTCAAATTCCACCGTAACTTCTCCGCTATGCAATCTGGTTTCAGAGCTGGTCATGGGTGCACCTCAGCCACGCTCAAGGTCCTAAATGATATCATAATCGCCATCGATAAAAGACAGTACTGTGCAGCTGTCTTCATCGACCTGGCCAAGGCTTTTGACTTTGTCAATCACCACATTCTTATCGGCAGACTCAATAGCCTTGGTTTCTCAAATGACTCTCTTCTCTGTTCACATCAATGATGTCGCTCTTGCTGCGTGTGATTCTCTGATCCACCTCTACGCAGACTACACAATTCTTTATACCTCTGCCCCTTCTTTGGACACTGTGTTAACTAACCTCCAGACGAGCTTGAATGCCATACAACTCTCCTTCTGTGGCCTCCAACAGCTCTTAACCTCTCTTAACCAACAGCTCTTAACCTCTCTTGGGTAGGGGGCAGTATTTTCACCCCAAATTAAACTGCCTTCTACTCAGGCCCATAAGCTAGGATATGCATATCGTTCGATTTGGATAGAAAACACTCTAAAGTTTCCAAAACTGTTAAAATAATGTCTGTGAGTATAACAGAACTGATATGGCAGGCGAAAACCTGAGGAAAATCCAACCAGGAAGTACTATTATCTTGAAAGGCATTGAAAGCCTATCCACCATACAAAGACTTAGGACCCAGTATGGCATCCTCTAAATCAAATCACATACACATGGTTAGCAGATGTTAATGCGAGTGTAGCGAAATGCTTGTGCTTCTAGTTCTGACAATGCAGTAATAACCAACGAGTAATCTAACCTAACAATTCCACAACTACTACCTTATACACACAAGTGTAAAGGGATAAATAATATGTACATAAAGATATATGAATGAGTGATGGTACAGAACGGCATAGGCAAGATGCAGTAGATGGTATGGAGTACAGTATATACATATGAGATGAGTAATGTAGGGTATGTAAACAAAAGTGGCATAGTTTAAAGTGGCTAGTGATACATGTATTACATAAAGATGCAGTAGATGATATAGAGTACAGTATATACATATACATATGAGATGAGTAATGTAGGGTATGTAAACATTATATTAAGTAGCATTGTTTAAAGAGGCTAGTGATATATTTTACATCAATTTCCATCAAATCCCATTATTAAATGTGGCCAGTCTTTAGGCATTGTTTCTGGCTTTTACTCTGAAAAATTAGGGAGATACACCACGTTCAATGAGTGGACAGTTGAAATTTCCAGACATGAGCCAAGTGCATGATCATGAGTGCGCCTTTCTTGTTTCTCCTTTTCTATTGACAAAGCTTTTGTCTGGTGGAAATATTATTGATTATTTATGACAAAAACAACCCGAGGATTGATTTTAAACATCGTTTGACATGTTTCTATGAACTTATTGTACATTTAAAAAAACTTTTAGTCTGGACTTAGTGCCCGTGCCTTGTGCATTTGGATTACTAGACTAAACGCGCAAACAAAAAGGAAGGTTTTGGTCATAAAGAAGGACATTATCGAACAAAACAAACATTTATTGTCTAACATGGAGACCTGGGAGTGCCACTAGATGAAGATTATCAAAGGTAAGTGATTCATTCTAACGCTGTTTCTGACTATTGTGACACCTCTCCTTGGTTGGAGATTGACTGTATGGGTTCCTCTGGCTAGGCGCTGACCTAACATAATCGTTTGGTGTGCTTTCACCGTAAAGCCTTTTTTAAAATCTGACACAGCAGTTGCATTAAGGAGGAGTTTATCTTTAATCGTATGTTCAACACTTGTAGCTTTTATCAATGTTTATGATGAGTATTTCTGTAATTTGATGTGGCTCTCTGCACTTTCACCAGATGGTTGTTTGAGACAATGCATTTCTGAACATAACGCACCAATTTCAAATGAGGTTTTTGAACATAAAGAATAACTTTATCGAACAAAGCACACATTTATTGTGTAACATGAAGTCATGTGAGTGCCATCTGATGAAGAGCAAAGGTTAGTGATTAATTTAATCGCTATTTCTGACTTTTGTGAGCCCTCTCCTTGGCTGGAAAATGGCTGTATGGTTTTCTGTGACTAGGCGTTGACCTAACATAATCGTTTGGTGTGCTTTCGCCATAAATCCTTTTTGAAAGCCTTCTTGGATTTACAAGAAGTGTATCTTTAAAATGGTATATAATACTTGTATGTTTGAGGAATTTTAATTATGGGATTTCTGTTTTGAATTTGGCGCCCTGCAATTTCACTGGCTGTTGTCTAGTATCTAATATTAAGTTCTGCTTTTCTGATGTATCAAATACTTATGTCATGCAATAAAATGCAAATGAATTACTAAAACATCATACAATGTAATTTTCTGGATTATTTTTAGATTCCGTCTCTCACAGTTGAAGTGTACCTATGATAAAAATTACAGACCTCTACATGCTTTGTAAGTAGGAAAACCTGCAAAATCGGCAGCGTATCAAATACTTGTTCTCCCCACTGTATATAATGTTTATATAGTTGTACCCACTTCATTTATACTGTATTCTAGTCAGGGCTTATCCTATATAACTACTGCTGAGCACAACTTTTCTATTCATATACCGGTACTGTCCACTGTGTCCATACTGTCAATACACACCATCATATACAGTGACTTAAGAAAGTATTCAGACCCCTTGACTTTTTCCACATTTTGTTACCTTGTAGCTTTATTCTAAAATTGATTAAATTGTTTTTCTCCCCTCACCAAATCTACACACAATACCCCATAATGACAAAGCAAAAACAGGATTAGACATTTTTGCTAATTTATTAAAAATAAAACTGGAATATGACATTTACATAAGTATTCAGACCCTTTACTCAGTACTTTGTTGAAGCACCTTTGGCAGTGATTACAGTATAGATTCTTCTTGGGTCTGACGCAACAAGCTTGGCACACCTGTATTTGTGGAGATTCTCCCATCATTCTCTGCAAATCCTATCAAGCTCTGTCAGGTTGGACGAGGAGCGTTGCTGCACAGCTATTTTCAGGTCTCTTTAGAGATGTTCGATCCAGCTCTGGCTGGGCCAGTCAAGGACATTCAGACCCATGCATTGTCTTGGCTGTGTGCTTAGGGGTCATCTTTCTGTTCGTTGCTCCGTTCATCCTTGATCGTGACTAGTCTCCCAGTCCCTGCCGCTGAAAAACGACCCCACAGCATGATGATGCCACCACCATGCTTCACAATGGGGATAGTGCCAGGTTTCCTCCAGACGTGACGCTTGGCATTCAGGCCAAAGAGTTCAATCTTGGTTTCATCAGATCAGAGAATCTTGTTATCATGGTCTGAGAATCTTTAGGTGCCTTTTGCCAAACTCCAAGTGGGCTGTCATGTGCCTTTTACTGAGGAGTGGCTTCAGTCTGGCTACTCTACCATAAAGCCCTGATTGGTGGACTGCTGCGGAGATGGTTGTCGTTCTGGGAGGTTCTCCCATCTCCACAGAGGAACTCTAGAGCTCTGTCAGTGACCATCAGGCTCTTGGTCAACTCCCTGACCAAGGCACTTCTCCCCCGATTGCTCAGTTTGGCCGGGCGGGACAGCTCTAGGAAGAGTCTTGGTGGTTCCAAACATTTTCCATTTAAGAATGATGGAGGCCACTGTGTTCTTGGGGACCTTCAATGCTGCAGAAATGTTTTGGTACCCTTCCCCAGATCTGTGCCTCGACATAATCCTGTCTCTGAGGTTGACGGCCCATTCCTTCGACCTCATGGCTTGGTTTGTGCTCTGACATGCACTGTCAACTGTGGGACCGTATATACAGTTGAGGTTGGGAGTTTACATACACCTTAGCCAAATACATTTAAACTCAGTATTTCACAATTCCTGACATTTAATCCTAGTAACAATTCCCTGTCTTAGGTCAGTTAGGATCACAACTTTATTTTAAGAATGTGAAATGTCAGAATAATAATAGAGAATTATTTATTTCAGCTTTTATTTCTTTCATCACATTCCAGGGGGTCAGAATTATACACTCAATTAGTATTTGGTAGCATTGCCTTTAAATTGTTTAACTTGGGTAATATGTTTCAGGTAGCCATCCACAAGCTTCCCACAATGAGTTAGGTGAATTTTGGCCCATTCCTCCTGACAGAGCTGGTGTAACGGAGTCAGGTTTGTAGGCCTCCTTGCTCACACACGTTCTGCACACACATTCTCTATAGGATTGAGGTCAGGGCTTTGTGATGGCCACTCTAATACCTTGACTTTGTTGTCCTTAAGCCATTTTGCCACAACTTTGGAAGTATGCTTGAGGTCATTGTCCATTTGGAAGACCCATTTGCGACCAAGCTTTAACTTAGATATAGATGCCATCTATTTTGTGAAGTGCACCAGTCCCTCCTTCTTTGGCTTGCAAGCCTCCCCCTTTTCCTCCAATCATAACAATGGTCATTATGGCCAAACAGTTCTATTTTTGTTTCATCAGACCAGAGGATATTTCTCCAAAAAGTGCCATCTTTATCCCCATGTGCAGTTGCAAACCGTAGTCTGGCTTTTTTTATGGCGGTTTTGGAGCAGTGGCTTCTTCCTTGCTGAGAAGCCTTTCAGGTTATGTCAATATAGGACTTGTTTTACTGTGGATATAGATACTTTTGTACCTGTTACATCCAGCATCTTCACAAGGTCCTTTGCTGCTGTTCTGTGATTGATTTGCACTTTTTGCACCAAAGTACGTTCATCTCTAGGAGACAGAACACTGTGGTCCCATGGTGTTATACTTGCATACTATTGTTTTTACAGATGAACGTGGTACCTTTAGGTGTTTGGAAATTGCTCCCAAGAATGAACCAGACTTGTGGAGGTCTGCAATTATTTTTCTGAGGTCTTGGATGATGTCTTTTGATTTTCCCATGATGGCAAGCAAAGAGGCACTGAGTTGGTAGGTAGGCCTTGAAATACATTCACAGGTACACCTCCGATTGACTCAAATTATGTCAATTAGCCTATCAGAAGCTGCTAAAGCCCTGACATAATTTTCTGGAATTTTCCAAGCTGTTTAAAGGCACAGTCAACTTAGTGTATGTAAACTTCTGACCCACTGGAATTGTGATACAGTGAATTATAAGTGAAATAACACATCTGTAAACAATTGTTGGAAAAATGACTTGTGTCATACACAAAGTAGATCTCCTAACCGACTTGCCAAAACTATAGTTTGTTAACAAGAAATTTGTGGAGTGGTTGAAAAAAAGAGTTTTAATGACTCCAACCTAAGTGTATGTAAACTTCCGACTTCAACTGTAAATCATGTTCAATCAATTGAATTTAACACAGGTGGACTCCAATCAAGTTGTAGAAACATCTCAAGAATGATCAATGGAAACAGGATGCACCTGAGCTCAATTTCGAGTCTCATAGCAAAGGGGCTGAATACTTATGTAAATAAGGGATTTCTGTTTTTATTTGTAAGAAATTTGCAATAATGTTTATAAACCTGTTTTTGCTTCATCATTATGGGGTATTGTGTGTAGATTGAGGATTTGTTTTTATTTAATCAATTTTAGAAAACGTGGAAATAGTCAAGGTATCTGAATACTTTCCAAAGGCACTGTATATTCATATTCCGGAAACTGACATTGGTCATTCTGACATGTATTCATTTCTTTATTTGAATTGTTTGAGTTTGTTCGGTATTTCTGCACTGTTGGAGCTAGAAACATAAGTATTTCTGCACTGTTGGAGCTAGAAACATAAGTATTTCTGCACTGTTGGAGCTAGAAACATAAGTATTTCTGCACTGTTGGAGCTAGAAACATAAGTATTTCTGCACTGTTGGAGCTAGAAACATAAGTATTTCTGCACTGTTGGAGCTAGAAACATAAGTATTTCTGCACTGTTGGAGCTAGAAACATAAGTATTTCTGCACTGTTGGAGCTAGAAACATAAGTATTTCTGCACTGTTGGAGCTAGAAACATAAGTATTTCTGCACTGTTGGAGCTAGAAACATAAGTATTTCTGCACTGTTGGAGCTAGAAACATAAGTATTTCTGCACTGTTGGAGCTAGAAACATAAGTATTTCTGCACTGTTGGAGCTAGAAACATAAGTATTTCTGCACTGTTGGAGCTAGAAACATAAGTATTTCTGCACTGTTGGAGCATTTCACAGCACCTGCGATAACACCTGTAATATATGTACGTGACCAGTAGGCTGTTGTTAATATGGCAAATGTTATTTATGTATTTTTATTTAACTAGGCAAGTCAGTTAAGAACAAATTCTTATTTACATTGACGGCCTACTCCGGCCATACCCGGACGACAATGGGCCAATTGTGCGCCACCCTATGAGACTCCCAATCACAGCCAGATGTGATTCAGCCTGGATTTGAACCAGGTACTGTAGTGATAACACCTCTTGCACTGCAATGCAGTGCCTTAGACCGCTGCGCCACTCGGGAGCCCAATTATATAAAGGCTATTACACAGAGGGTTATTACACTGACATTTCAAATAGCATTCCATAGCCTTCACCACCTGTTGATTTGCCACCTGTTACGGGTCAGGGAAGTTATCAAACATTAAAGGTAAATTAAGCGATATGATGTAGATGTATAAAGTAAACAGCATAGTAGGTACATTTCCACAACAACTAAGAGTGTTAAAGGGTTTTGGTCCTAGTGCACATGCGCAAATACTGTGTGTGACTGTGGGAGCGAAGTGTTGCATCTCGCTCATCTCAATATCTCTGGTGCTGTTCGTGGCTATGTCATTTTGCTGGCTTTAAGACTACATAGGACTGGAAAGTAACATGCTATGTGTGTGATAACACACAGTAGAAGGGCTACCTATTAGTCAATACTAACTTGTCTTCGTCTTATGAACTTCAAAACCCTTATTGATCCGTGGTTGTTACACAATGACTGTATAGAGTTGATGTCAGCATACTGCACTGAACAAATGAGTGGATCATGTCTGTGAGAGAGGTGTCTGCTTACCTGCTGCAGGTGAACCTGCTGTGATCATTGTCACCAACAGCATCACCCCTAGAACCGCTGCACCGAAGCCTTGAATGGGCAGAACGGTCTTGGAAATCACCAATGAACCCATAGAGAAGCGTAAACCCTCCATTGCATGGAAGTCATGGCATTTTATCCACTTATGATGCATCCCAGTAGATACCACGAGCTGGAGAATGCAGGTATTGCTTGTGTGATCTCCCTCAATGTACCCCTTCTTCCATATCATATATCCGCTTTCGGTAAGAGGGGTTGATTAAGCTGTGTGCAAACCAAAACAATGATGTCAAAAAATATTCCATGCATTGTGAGAGCATCGACAGTTGTCTATCAATATGAGCACATAAAGCAAACAATTTAGGGAAAAACATGCAGTCAAAAAAAGATGAACACACAAAAGAGAAAGACAACACACTTTAGGCTAAAATCTTTCTGTTTATCTGAAAACCACTCCATTATAAGGACCCTGACATAACAGTGTGCTAGGCTGGATGCCGGCAGCCGAGTTAGGTCAACCCTGGCTGTCCTTTGTTCTCTCCTGGGTTAAGCTTTCACATGAGGACATGCATTGCCTTTCGCCAAAACAGTAGAGCATTGAGGGAAACGTGCTACTCATGATGAAGACACCTATCTGCTCTGACATGCCAGCAGGCAAAGGTGATGCAAGCGCAAATCAGGGATTAGCTATTAGCTAAGTGTGGGGGAATTCACCGCATGTGCTAAAAACAGAATTACAATGTAACATAGCAAATGTGAAAACGTGTGCGGGTGTGTCTGAGCCGCAACACTAGTAAATAAAAATGTTATTCTTATTTACTAGCTAGCGAGCTAGCTATTTATACACCATGATTTCATTAGCTACCTATTAGTAGCGAGCCTACTACTGTACCTAAAGTGGCTCAATGTGTAAAAATGATCCTGACACTACTAGCTAGCTAGTCTGCTCTGCTGCCTGGTTGACTGACTCGTCATGAGTTGTCTCCTTGTCCTCCTTCCCAACCCGTTTTCTCCATGAATATCATAGTATCTTATAACTAAATAAAACAGGTAATACTTTGTTATTTTCATAAACAAGCTCAAGTCAACATACAACAACAAACAAACCATAGACACGTTTTAAAGTTAGCCAGCTATCTTGCGCTCGGAGTTCAGAGATAACGGGAAACCTGTGCCCCATCTATCCTATGCATTTGCAGTATCCCAATCACATACAATAGTAGAGCACATCATCTTACCAAAATGGAGCTTCACATTCTCTGTTTCCCTTTGTCTGGACGTTTTCATATCCACAAAAACAATCAAATGAACCGGACTAGCTAAATACCACTTGAAATAGTTCGCTACCTAATATCATTGTCCTTTCCGTTTTCTTTGGGCATCTTTCGCTCTCGCAGTGGCCACTCGTCCTGAGGATTGCAATAACTCCTCCCCGAGCCCTGATTAGATATTTATTATCTAACGTCCTACGATCATTGGCTGCAGTGCAGTCCTTCAAACAGGAGGGGGTTAGGTTGTCCATCTCTGGCCGCGTCTGTGGTTTCACGGCAACACCGTTCGTGTGATGCACACAATCCCTTGAGCTATTTACATGGGCTGACAGACAGACTGAATGGTAATTGATTAACTGTATTATACAGAAAATGTTAAAAACTTTTATTTTCCTGAAAGCATTGTCAGGGAATGTATACAATAAACGTTTTTCCCTACTTCAAATATGTGTTAGCAAAAGCAATAGTCAGGCCACTTACAAACAATAAACGATGTCATGAAATAGAGACAAGACTGGTGAACACTTTGATTTAACTATGAAAATTAGGGTAAATAACTGATTTAAGGTTCACAGCAAGAAAATGTGGTTAATCATCGCCATCTAGTGGCATAAAATGGTCAGTAGAACATTTACACCTAGGATGGATTTGGAACTGTGCTTAGTCTGGCTACTGTACCTCAGTGTTACTAAAGTAATCTACAGCTAGAGTTATACATTTTCTAGGCTGGGGTTATAGGGTTTCTAGTGTAAAGTTGATTGCACTCACTGAACTAGTCAAAGCAAAATATAGAGATCAACAAATTAAATACTTGAGAGAAAATGGTGATTCCTTCATTTAGAATAAATGTATTTGACTCGAGTTGCAGTGAAACATCATGCATCAACTAGCTCCTTCAGTGAGGTGTCCTTCAGGTTATGTCAGGTGCATCATTATGTCTGTAAAAACCATCAAGCAATTTGCCATGTTGATAAAGTGTACACACCACCACCACACAGCAGATATAAATAATGACTATAGTATGAGACGGGAGACTGGTGCCGTGACTTAACAGTTTAATGTAAATCCAAGACAAAGTGTGATTACATTTCTACACATATACAATATGCATATGTGAGCATACAAATTCTCATGAATAACTCGATTCACCTCGGAGACCGAAGAAATGATCAAAAGTAACAGTGAATAACAAGCTAGAACATAGTTCACCACAATGCCAGCCCCTTCACCCTACAGTTAGTAAAGAGGGCAATTAAAATAAGTATTTTCTTCTATGACCAAGTTGTCAATTAAAATCCTCCTGTCAATGTACAATGCTATCATTTGTTTTTTTGAAGCCTATTTTAAATTCACTCAATTTTTCTACAACGAAAATGATTAAGAGAAGCACAAAACATCTTAATGGTAACACAAACGCTTAGTAAAGTACTCAACTTGTTAGGAGTTCAATTAATCATTCTTCTTATTCTCACTATTATATTTCTTTAAACATTCTATAAAGCCAGTAAAATATCCGTTCTCACAACATACTCAATAATATTATTCTAAGGAATATGGTACATATAAAGCTATATCAACAGATATTAAGGAGACAACAAACGTACTTAAAAAAAATCCCCAATAAATGTAAATGAGAGAGACAATTAACAAAGAAGTATACTAGGAAATACTGCAGCACATAATAGCCTGAACAACAATGAGATTTCAACACCATTGAAAAAACATACAGCAATGGACACACAACAAGGACAGGGTTTGATGCTAACTTAGGGTTTGATACTTTGTACAAAAATATCATTGTTTTTAACCCATTTCATTGTGAATGCAGTTGTTCCAAGTACAAAATCAAAATCAATATTACTGCAAAATGACTACAGTACAGTATGACAGTTACAGCAGTTTACTGTTATATCCCTTGTCCCTCTGTCATCTATGGAGAAACAAGGTTTTATTGGGATTTATCAATGGGAATTCATTAGGCAATAACCCATCTGCTCAAGGACATTAGTACAATGCTCATTTGCGGTTTGAGCTGGCAAGAAATAGCTAAACAATACATTTTCTAAACCAAATTGTTTCAAAATGTGTGCATAATAGGAAAATGAGACTTCTAGCATGTCTTTAGCAAGAGGGTAGAAAATATGACATGTTGGTTCTTAAGTACATGTTTAAAAAAACTGTCCAAATGACAACATTTGACGTATTCCATTAATGGGGGCATCAAACCCTTGACCGCTGCGGCCTGAATCCCCAAATAAAAAACCTAATGCAGGGGGTGATTCCCTTGACAAACATACAAACACAGACACATCAATACTCATACAGAAGGGCTTTAAAATGTGTTATTACTGGGTTACAGAGTTTCAGTGATGCATATAAAATAAATAATCGTAAAACAAGTACTTTTCCTACCTCCCTGCTTCTTTGGGAGAGTGTACTTTGCAAAGCTCTCATGAAGGGGAGGAGAGGTTGTGTGATTATTCTATTCTGGTAAGGTGGTAAAATGATTCAAGTCACTTCAGAGGGGTTTGACCTGAGAAGACTAACTGGCAATGTGTGCCATTCCTTCAGGAATGTTTCACAATATTTCATACAAGGATCCAGAAAGAGCACTCGCAATCACACTCTGGGAAAAGTTGGAAGCTGAACACTTCTTGTGTAGCGCAAGTATTTCAAGAACAACAAAGTTGTAAAAATACCAGGCTTCAGCAAAAGACCGCTTTACACAGCTCTCTTTAATTGAAACCACACCTTAAAGGGTATGGTTTAGTTATTTGGAAGGCATTATTCTAACATTGAAATGGCTACTGTAGCACGGGAGAGATGATGTTCAAAGTAAACAAACTTCATTAGCACAAGAAGACCATATTTTGGTAATTGTAAGGATCTACGTTGATGCTCACATTCTAAATCATATTTTCCATAAAACACATAACATGTTAAACAACGTGGTACGACGCTAAAATATTTTACACATTAAAATGTTATTTCATTCCAAATATAGCAAGTCCATTGAAACAAAATTGAGTGTAGGGTCCAAAGGGCTTCTCGTATATTGCTAAATATAGATTATACTTGAAAATGTTTTAATAAAATCAAATAAATAATATTTGAAAACCCCATATTGGAAGAAACATTTTTCATTTTTCTATGAATTTATGTTGAGTCAAGTTGTTTTAGCTGGAATCAGACTTATTGCATCTTGCACGGCAACACATTTTTTGTAATAATAATATATGCCATTTAGCAGACACTTGTATCCAAAGCGACTTACAGTCATACATTTTTACGTATGCGTGGCCCCGGGAATCTAACCCACAACCCTGGCGTTGCAAGCGCCAATGTAGAACTCAAATCTTTACTTAAACGAATGATCACTCAAGCAGAAATATATAAGCATTTCAGATGAAGCAGGTCACATATTATATTCATTTTGTGCTAGTGGCCATTATATTAAAGGTATTTTTTGTTTTTTATTTCACTCTATAGGTAATTCCATGGCGCACTAACTTATAACATGTTTTTGTTTTTTATTTCACTCTATAGGTAATTCCATGGCGCACTAACTTATAACATGTTTTTGTTTTTTACAAACGAATCTGCTTACAACATTAATAAAGCTAAAATATAACTTTAACAACGTAAAAAACACTTACATGTAAAACAATTCAGAGAGAAGTTTGAGATTCAACATTGGAACATTTAGGGGGTAACGAACATTAGGGGGTAATGGAACATTTAGGGGGTAACGAACATTAGGGGGTAATGGAACATTTAGGTGGTAACGAACATTAGGGGGTAATGGAACATTTAGGGGGTAACGAGCATTAGGGGGTAATGGAACATTTAGGGGGTAACGAACATTAGGGGGTAATGGAACATTTAGGGGGTAACGAACATTAGGGGGTAATGGAACATTTAGGGGGTAACGAGTGACAGATCTAAAACATATTTTCTTCAAATCATAAATGTTTGAGAATGGTGGACTGCAATTGGCAGTCAAATAGCTTAAGATATTATGGCAACTTGAATCATTCATGTATGTGTGTGTTGTGCCCATACTGGCGTTCTACTGTAGTATCTGTACACCTCACACACTAACATTTGCTTAAAACCCATCAATAGCCCTCAAAGCACACTCAATGTGCTGTAAAGGTACTTGTTTGGACCAGAAGTTATTGCCAGACCACATGGGGATTATTTGTGTTTGTACTGTACATCGTCAACATGTTGAATTTCTTTGGTGGGAAGAAAGAAAGGTCCAAAAATGTCATCAGATCATCAGATCAGAGAGCTATGGAGACTGTAGGGTGTGCAGTATGGATGCCAGATTCTCCCTATGGTGGAATGTTTCAGTAGTCTGCCTCTTTATGGAGGGGCCAACCACTCATGTGGAAAAGCAGCTCCCGTATCTGTGTTCTTAGGCCCCTTATGGAAATCAACAAAAAAAGTACCAACAAAGATACACCACAGAACAGAAAGAAAATGATGTAACCAGCAACCTATACATGCTACGCATCACATCTTTGACTGCCTGGAACCCAAGGCTTGCATGGTGGAGCCAGCTAGAGGGAGTGTGGTGGCCTATTGGTGAAGTACCAAAATGTTGTTGTTTTAGGTTTAGTTTAGGGAGCAAACCTTGGTCTGACACACTCATGTCTAAGCTACCTACCCATAAGGGCCCAAATGGATTATTGTCAACTTTATAACTTTATTATTGTCAACGGTGCCTGAACACTTTACACAGGTATACACCCCTCTTATGAATACATAACATCACTGTACAGCAACTCCCAGTTACAAATCAACTTAGAAATGAGCCTAATAACAAATCACTGATAAAAACATCCACAAGAATTATTGCAACAATCTGTAAAATAACACAATACAGTTTATACTGTACCTACATACATTTAAAAAGTTCAATAATAACGTAGAAATAAAATAATCACTTAAAATGCAAGTACTATGGCATGACATGAAGGGATAAGGGGGAAGGCTCTCACTAAAACCACAAGTATTTATGATGTGCCTACTTCATGAGGACACTACAACAAACATAGTAATCATATATCATTGGCTACGAGAAATACAACTGATATTAAATGAAGCAGCAAACACATAGAAGCAATAGCCCAATCAGTTCTCTTAATATTAGGTATCCCTTTCTGGTGGTATGCTATCTGTGAACACATGATTCCGAAGACAAAATGGATACAGTGTCAACAAATGAAGACCATTTCATAGTAAGCCCTTCCAGGTGTACGCAGTAGCATTTCTGTTCCGTTCACGTCTCTCTCTATGTGGAGAGGTGCTACAGAACCCTCACGGTAGAAATGACTAAATAACTTCCATTTATCTATACAAAACCACTACAACAATACACCAACTTGTATCAGAGTTAGGTGTGCATTCATGCAGTGCTCCTGTAACTCCTGCCCACCGTCACTGTTACTACCAACCTGCTCCATGCCAACATGCTATTCTTTTAGTCCCATTTACATGAGGAATGCCACACTACCACTCTGCCATTCTCAGTTCCTACCCAGACCAACCAAATGCTTTCTATTTCTACTAGTCACTCACTCACTCACTCACTCACTCACTCACTCACTCACTCACTCACTCACTCACTCTTGCCAGACCTGGGTTGAAATACTATTCAAAATAATTTCTAATACTTTAGCTGGGCTTGATTGAGTTTGCCTGGCGCAATGCAATAGTTGAAAAACTGCACACGCCGCCCATCTGGCACTGCAGGCATTCTAAAGCAAACGTTAGAATTATTTAAAAGATTTCAAATAGTATTTGAACCCAGGTCTTACTCCTACCGAGCAACCTCTCTCAACAGTCCTCAATACTCTGCTTCCCTACTGCAAACAACCAGGCTCTCTCTCGGTGGCCTTCTGAAAATTGCCGCCATAGCAACCACCACTTCCCATCAGGCCTTTCTACTGGCTTAGCGTTTAACCTCAGATTCCTATTTTTTCTCGAACTCTGGACTATTGATGTGTCAAATGAACTCACCACATAAATGTTTTTGACAGTCACTTTCTTGTATTTTTGCTTTTTCCATTACCCCTAATCGGATCCTTGTGCTGATACTTCTCTGTTCTATTATTCCTGGGCACCGACTCCCTTGTGTGATATAAAAGTAACACATCTCAAACTAAAGCCATTGTATGTATGTGCGCCACGGTGACTTACAGTTATACTGTACACAAATTCAAATGTATATCCAGCACACAATGTAAAGAGGATTGATCTAACGACTTTGGTTCAGTACCCCAGGCAAGTTAAACTCATGTACACTTTACAAAAAAGCCACAGGTCAGTTAAATATGAACTCTAACCTCTTATGGCTGTAGTATACTGTCATAAGGATAGGACACAGAGCTAGGGGCTAAGCCTACACCTGGAAGAGAAATCAAATCTGCCCCGACAATAAGACGTCAAAGAAAGGAACCAGTTCCAGCTAGTCTGTTGGTTCTCAAGGTTCCAGCGACGTAAACTGTGTGGTTATATCTGTAAGGCACTACGAGGGAACAATGGTCAAACCTAAGACTGCGGAGGATTCCAAGTATTATAGCACAAAGGTGCAATAGGTGGACTACACACACATGGCTGACAGTAGCACACGCACACACAGACAATCACGTTGTACATGCCTATGTTATTATAACCACTTTGTGCAATCACAATGAAAGAAGAGGAACAAATCAATTCTATTGGTATCAGAAAAAGTTATTGATAAAATAATCTGGGTGCAGACTGCTACATTCTAAAAACAGGGCTCAGCTACAACTCCTATAGCTAAAACATAAGTATTCTCAAAAAGGTGAGAACTAAAAAACAAAGGGAAAATACCTTCTTTTCTTGTGTCTTTTGTTGATTATATTTCCAGAAGACTCCTGACTCCAGTTGTCTGTTGGAGAAGGATGGGTGTGGGATGTGGAGGGATGCTTTGTTCTCTCTCCCCCACACATTGAATGATTTGGAAATGTTTAAGACAGTTCAAGGCCATCATTATTTGTTGTATTCTTTGAAGAGCAGCAGGTTTCCGTATTTCACCTCCATTCCCAAATCCTCACGGGAATTCTTGGGAATTCTTATGATGGGAATTCCAACATCCAGAGAGGGACCCCTTGTTAAAACAGTCCCTTTCCAATTCAAGATGGGAAAACAAAAAGAAACAAAAAGCTGTTTTAGGAGAACAAAAAGCCTCCACCTCTCCCAAAGGCCCGTTATGAAGACCTTGCTGTAAGATAATGAGAAATTACTCTCATTTGAAAGTAGAAATATAACTAAGAGAGAAAACAAAGCAAAACTGGCCCTTTTGGAGATTTTTTGGGGAAAAGAAAAGTAATAATAGAAATTCCACCTCTCCTTTCTGTCTATTTATTTACCTTTTTCCTCTCTGTCATTATGTCTTCAAGTAAACGTGACAGTTTTATGAAGATTGCATGTCTCTCTCTCTATCTCTCTGTCTGTGGAGTGGGGATGGGGAGGGAGGACATGGAGTGAGCAGCAGCAGCATTGCTGGGATCTGGATCTGGGGGTCTGGGTCTCCAGTGTGTTGGCTTGGCTCTAGAGGTAAGGGTACTGGTTCACCTTGGTGGGGCTCAGTGGGTATCCAGTGTAGACAGTGGAGGCAGGCGAGGCGCTGATGTACGTCTGGTGAGCAAACTGAGCCTGGTACTGGCTGTGGTGCAGGGTCGGTGAGGGCAGCACGTGGTGCCCCATGCTGACGGGTACCTGGTGAACAATGCCCGGTGTGTGGTATGTGCTGTGCTGGACCGTGTGGCGGGCAGAGCCCGGGGTTGCCACCAGGTGGGCCACAGTGCCCGTGGAGCCCAGTGCTGCGGGCGTGGCAGTGTAGGTGTAGAGGTGGGGCTGGCCGGGCAGGTGGGTGGCAGCCAGGTGGGTGGCAGACAGGTGGGTGTGAACGTTGGCAGTGTGAGAGGGGCTGTTGTGGTGCTGGAAGGAGTAGGGGGCCTGGGCTGCGATGGTTGGGGTGATGTAAGCCTGCTGGTGCCGGTGGCCTCCGTTCCGCTCTGTTACCATGTGATGCTGGGCCTGGATAGGAGCGAGAAGAGATACGAGGATGGAGTCAGTGCAATCCAAATGACAATCTCACTTTCCACACAGTTAATCTATGCTGCAATAGTCTATGTGCTGGGGGGCTAGGGTCAGTCTGTTATATCTGGTGTAATTCTCCTGTCTTATTTGGTATCCAGTGTGAATTTAAGTATGCTCCCTCTAATTCTCTCTCTTTCCCTCCCATCCTGGAGGACCTGATCCCTAGGACCATGCCTCAGGACTACCTGGCCTGATTACTCCTGGCTGTCCCCAGTCCACCTAGTCATTCCGCTGCTCCAGTTTCAACTGTTCTGCCTGTGGCTATGGAACCCTGACGTGTTCAACAGATGTGCTACCTTGTACCGAACCTGCTGTTTTTGACTCTCTCTCTACCGCACTTAATATCTCGATCTCTGAATGCTCGGCTATGGAAAGGCAACTGACATTTACTCCTGAAGTACTGACCTGTTGCACCCTCAACAAACACTGCAATTATTATTTGACCCTGCTGGTCATGTATGAACCTTTGAACATCTTGAAGAACAATCTGACCTTAATGGCCATTTACTCTTACAATCTCCACATGGCACAGCCAGATAAGGACTGGCCACCTATCAGAGCCTGGTTCCTCTCTAGGTTTCTTCCTAGGTTCCTGCCTTTCTAGGGAGTTTTTCCTAGCCACTGTGCTTCTACATCTGCATGGCTTGCGGTTTGGGGTTTTAGGCTGGGTTTCTGTACAGCAATTTGTGACATCTGCTGATGTAAAAATGTGATTGATTGATAATGATATAAATAATTTAGATGGTTCCTTACTTGGCTCTCTCTCCATACCTGGCTGAGATTGAGAGGCTGCTGCTGCTGGAAGGGGTTTGGCCCCGAGCGCTGCTGTCGGTAAGCCACGCCCCCTGACAGGTGGTTGTTGCCAGACACCATGCCCGCACCGTTGGAGGTTTTGAACTTGTATGCCGAATTCTGATGATTCATTGCATCTGCAGAGTAAAGGGAACAAGGTCAAAAGGTCAATCCAAGTCAAGAAAATAACATATGAGTACAGTATAAAAACAAAGAAAAAAAACGTGGAACCGAGGTAGCAACAGTAACCAATGGGGCAGGGCTTAGCGAAGGTTCATTTGTAGTACCAACAGCAATAATAATGGATACATTTGTAAAAAAAAAATTCAAACAACAATAATAGTATTTCATACTCTAGAAGAAAGACTATCAACCATCCATCCCTGTCTGTGTGGTTGTGTGGGTCTCTGTAGGTACCTGTGTAGATATCTGTGTAGGTACCTGTGTAGATATCTGTGTAGGTACCTGGCATCAGGCGCTCACACTCGCTCAGCACCTTGCTGGACTGGCTCTTCAGAGGGGGGATGATGATGGAGCGAAGGTTGTTTCCGTTGCTGTAGTTGTCCAGCAGGGTGGTCTTGGAGTCATGGTAGCCGTTGTTGTTGGGCTGCCTGGACTCTACTGCATAGGGACTGTTGTTACTGGATGAGTCAGAGTCGGGGGAGTCGTGTACTGTGACACAGCTGATGACGTTCTTCCTCTGCCTGAATGAGCTGTGAGGAGGAGGATCACTTTTTGGTAATGGTACATATAGTAATGGTCAGCCTACTAACCTTCTGACCAATGTTGGTGTCGAATCCATAATAAATTGTGAATTCACATCAATCCACAAAAAAATTGCCTTATGCCAATCACGTCCACTCTTTCAGTAATGAAACAAAACATGCACTAAACATGGCCTTCTGTAATGTATTTAACCCTGGCTCCCAGATCCCTGCCTGCGTGTCATGTCTGGCCCAAAATGACTGACCTGTACCTAGTATGGTTGGTGTTGCTATTCTTGTGATCATCCTCCTCGTCCGTGTCACTGCTGATGGTGATGATGCTGACGGCAGGGCTGGGCGTATCAGGGATGATGATGGTCTGACGCTGCCCGTTGTGGTGCTGATGGTGATCCCTGGTGGTGCTAGAGGCCTGCTCTGCCTCGCCCCGTCCCCACCCTCCACAGCCCAGGGGGGGTCCGCAGCTGGAGCTGGAGGAAGGGCCGTTGTTCTGAAGCACAGCACAACGTGGAGGGGTGTTCTCCTTCAGCCGCTTGGAGCGCTGTGGTGATTGTACCGCCTGGGAGGAGGACACCTCGTACGCAGACACGTTCCTGATGGGAGAGAGATGAGAGGGGGATGAGGTGGCACATACTACTACAACCTAATACTAGGTGGCACCTACTACTACAACCTAATACTAAGTGGCACCTACTACTACAACCTAATACTAGGTGGCACTTACCGCTACAAACTAATACTAGGTGGCACCCACCGCTACAACATAATACTAGGTGGCACCTACCAGTACAACCTAATACTAGGTGGCACCTACCACTACAACCTAATACTAGGTGGCACCTACCACTACAACCTAATACTAGGTGGCACCTACCACTACAAGCTAATACTAGGTGGCACCTACTAGTACAACCTAATACTAGGTGGCACCTACTACGACAACCTAATACTAGGTGGCACCTACTAGTACAACCTAATACTAGGTGGCACCTACTAGTACAACCTAATACTAGGTGGCACCTACTACTACAACCTAATACTAGGTGGCACCTACTACTACAACCTAATACTAGGTGGCACCTACCACTACAACCTAATACTATGTGGCACATACTACTACAACCTAATACTAGGTGGCACCTACCACTACAACCTAATACTAGGTGGCACCTACCGCTACAACCTAATACTAGGTGGCACCTACCACTACAACCTAATACTAGGTGACACCTACCACTACAACCTAATACTAGGTGGCACCTACCAGTACAACCTAATACTAGGTGGCACCTACCACTACAAGCTAATACTAGGTGGCACCTACCACTACAACCTAATACTAGGTGGCACCTACCACTACAAGCTAATACTAGGTGGCACGTACCGCTACAACCTGATACAGGTGGCACCTACTAGTACAACCTAATACTAGGTGGCACCTACCAGTACAATCTAATACTAGGTGACACCTACCATTACAACCTAATACTAGGTGGCACCTACCACTACAACCTAATACTAGGTGGCACCTACCACTACAAGCTAATACTAGGTGGCACCTACTACTACAACCTAATACTAGGTGGCACCTACCACTACAACCTAATACTAGGTGGCACCTACTAGTACAACCTAATACTAGGTGGCACCTACTACTACAACCTAATACTAGGTGGCACTTACTACTACAACCTAATACTAGGTGGCACCTACCACTACAACCTACTAGTAGGTGGCAACTACTACTACAACCTAATACTAGGTGGCACCTACCACTACAACCTAATACTAGGTGGCACCTACTACTACAACCTAATATTAGGTGGCACCTACTACTACAACCTAATACTAGGTGGCACCTACCACTACAACCTACTAGTAGGTGGCAACTACTACTACAACCTAATACTAGGTGGCACCAACCACTACAACCTAATACTAGGTGGCACCTACTACTACAACCTAATATTAGGTGGCACCTACTACTACAACCTAATACTAGGTGGCACCTACCACTACAACCTAATAGTAGGTGGCATCTACTACTACAACCTAATACTAGGTGGCACCTACTACTACAACCTAATACTAGGTGGCACCTACCACTACAACCTAATACTAGGTTGCACCTACCACTACAACCTAATACTAGGTTGCACCTACCACTACAACCTAATACTAGGTGGCACCTACTACAACAACCTAATACTAGGTGGCACCTACTAGTAAAACCTAATACTAGGTGGCACCTACTACTACAACCTAATACTAGGTGGCACCTACGACTATAACCTAATACTAGGTGGCACCTACCACTACAACCTAATAGTAGGTGGCACCTACTACTACAACCTAATACTAGGTGGCACCTACCACTACAACCTAATACTAGGTGGCACCTACTACTACAACCTAATATTAGGTGGCACCTACTACTACAACCTAATACTGGGTGGCACCTACCACTACAACCTAATAGTAGGTGGCACCTACTACTACAACTTAATACTAGGTGGCACCTACTACTACAACCTAATACTAGGTGGCACCTACTACTACAACCTAATACTAGGTGGCACCTACCACTACAACCTACTAGTAGGTGGCAACTACTACTACAACCTAATACTAGGTGGCACCTACCACTACAACCTAATACTAGGTGGCACCTACTACTACAACCTAATACTAGGTGGCACCTACCACTACAACCTACTAGTAGGTGGCAACTACTACTACAACCTAATACTAGGTGGCACCTACCACTACAACCTAATACTAGGTGGCACCTACTACTACAACCTAATATTAGGTGGCACCTACTACTACAACCTAATACTAGGTGGCAACTACCACTACAACCTAATAGTAGGTGGCATCTACTACTACAACCTAATACTAGGTGGCACCTACTACTACAACCTAATACTAGGTGGCACCTACCACTACAACCTAATACTAGGTGGCACCTACTACAACAACCTAATACTAGGTTGCACCTACCACTACAACCTAATACTAGGTGGCACCTACTACAACAACCTAATACTAGGTGGCACCTACTAGTAAAACCTAATACTAGGTGGCACCTACTACTACAACCTAATACTAGGTGGCACCTACTACTATAACCTAATACTAGGTGGCACCTACCACTACAACCTAATAGTAGGTGGCACCTACTACTACAACCTAATACTAGGTGGCACCTACCACTACAACCTAATACTAGGTGGCACCTACTACTACAACCTAATATTAGGTGGCACCTACTACTACAACCTAATACTGGGTGGCACCTACCACTACAACCTAATAGTAGGTGGCACCTACTACTACAACTTAATACTAGGTGGCACCTACTACTACAACCTAATACTAGGTGGCACCTACTACTACAACCTAATACTAGGTGGCACCTACTACTACAACCTAATACTAGGTGGCACCTACCACTACAACCTAATACTAGGTGGCACCTACTAGTACAACCTAATACTAGGTGGCACCTACTAGTAAAACCTAATACTAGGTGGCACCTACCACTACAACCTAATACTAGGTGGCACCTACCACTACAACCTAATACTAGGTGGCACCTACCACTACAACCTAATACTAGGTGGCACCTACCACTACAACCTAATACTAGGTGGCACCTACCACTACAACCTAATACTAGGTGGCACCTACCGCTACAACCTAATACTAGGTGGCACCTACCACTACAACCTAATACTAGGTGACACCTACCACTACAACCTAATACTAGGTGACACCTACCACTACAACCTAATACTAGGTGGCACCTACCAGTACAACCTAATACTAGGTGGCACCTACCACTACAAGCTAATACTAGGTGGCACCTACCACTACAACCTAATACTAGGTGGCACCTACCACTACAAGCTAATACTAGGTGGCACCTACCGCTACAACCTGATACTAGGTGGCACCTACTAGTACAACCTAATACTAGGTGGCACCTACCAGTACAACCTAATACTAGGTGACACCTACCATTACAACCTAATACTAGGTGGCACCTACCACTACAAGCTAATACTAGGTGGCACCTACCACTACAACCTAATACTAGGTGGCACCTACCACTACAAGCTAATACTAGGTGGCACCTACTACTACAACCTAATACTAGGTGGCACCTACCACTACAACCTAATACTAGGTGGCACCTACTAGTACAACCTAATACTAGGTGGCACCTACTAGTAAAACCTAATACTAGGTGGCACCTACTACTACAACCTAATACTAGGTGGCACCTACTACTACAACCTAATACTAGGTGGCACCTACCACTACAACCTACTAGTAGGTGGCAACTACTACTACAACCTAATACTAGGTGTCACCTACCACTACAACCTAATACTAGGTGGCACCTACTACTACAACCTAATATTAGGTGGCACCTACTACTACAACCTAATACTAGGTGGCACCTACCACTACAACCTAATACTAGGTGGCACCTACTACTACAACTTAATACTAGGTGGCACCTACTACTACAACCTAATACTAGGTGGCACCTACTACTACAACCTAATACTAGGTGGCACCTACTACTACAACCTAATACTAGGTGGCACCTACCACTACAACCTAATACTAGGTGGCACCTACTAGTACAACCTAATACTAGGTGGCACCTACTAGTAAAACCTAATACTAGGTGGCACCTACCACTACAACCTAATACTAGGTGGCACCTACCACTACAACCTAATACTAGGTGGCACCTACCACTACAACCTAATACTAGGTGGCACCTACCACTACAACCTAATACTAGGTGGCACCTACCACTACAACCTAATACTAGCTGGCACCTACCACTACAACCTAATACTAGGTGGCACCTACTACTACAACCTAATACTAGGTGGCACCTACCACTACAACCTAATAGTAGGTGGCATCTACTACTACAACCTAATACTAGGTGGCACCTACTACTACAACCTAATACTAGGTGGCACCTACCACTACAACCTAATACTAGGTTGCACCTACCACTACAACCTAATACTAGGTGGCACCTACTACAACAACCTAATACTAGGTGGCACCTACTAGTAAAACCTAATACCAGGTGGCACCTACTACTACAACCTAATACTAGGTGGCACCTACTACTATAACCTAATACTAGGTGGCACCTACCACTACAACCTAATAGTAGGTGGCACCTACTACTACAACCTAATACTAGGTGGCACCTACCACTACAACCTAATACTAGGTGGCACCTACTACTACAACCTAATATTAGGTGGCACCTACTACTACAACCTAATACTGGGTGGCACCTACCACTACAACCTAATAGTAGGTGGCACCTACTACTACAACTTAATACTAGGTGGCACCTACTACTACAACCTAATACTAGGTGGCACCTACTACTACAACCTAATACTAGGTGGCACCTACTACTACAACCTAATACTAGGTGGCACCTACCACTACAACCTAATACTAGGTGGCACCTACTAGTACAACCTAATACTAGGTGGCACCTACTAGTAAAACCTAATACTAGGTGGCACCTACCACTACAACCTAATACTAGGTGGCACCTACCACTACAACCTAATACTAGGTGGCACCTACCACTACAACCTAATACTAGGTGGCACCTACCACTACAACCTAATACTAGGTGGCACCTACCACTACAACCTAATACTAGGTGGCACCTACCACTACAACCTAATACTAGGTGGCACCTACCGCTACAACCTAATACTAGGTGGCACCTACCACTACAACCTAATACTAGGTGACACCTACCACTACAACCTAATACTAGGTGACACCTACCACTACAACCTAATACTAGGTGGCACCTACCAGTACAACCTAATACTAGGTGGCACCTACCACTACAAGCTAATACTAGGTGGCACCTACCACTACAACCTAATACTAGGTGGCACCTACCACTACAAGCTAATACTAGGTGGCACCTACCGCTACAACCTGATACTAGGTGGCACCTACTAGTACAACCTAATACTAGGTGGCACCTACCAGTACAACCTAATACTAGGTGACACCTACCATTACAACCTAATACTAGGTGGCACCTACCACTACAAGCTAATAGTAGGTGGCACCTACCACTACAACCTAATACTAGGTGGCACCTACCACTACAAGCTAATACTAGGTGGCACCTACTACTACAACCTAATACTAGGTGGCACCTACCACTACAACCTAATACTAGGTGGCACCTACTAGTACAACCTAATACTAGGTGGCACCTACTAGTAAAACCTAATACTAGGTGGCACCTACTACTACAACCTAATACTAGGTGGCACCTACTACTACAACCTAATACTAGGTGGCACCTACCACTACAACCTACTAGTAGGTGGCAACTACTACTACAACCTAATACTAGGTGTCACCTACCACTACAACCTAATACTAGGTGGCACCTACTACTACAACCTAATATTAGGTGGCACCTACTACTACAACCTAATACTAGGTGGCACCTACCACTACAACCTAATACTAGGTGGCACCTACTACTACAACTTAATACTAGGTGGCACCTACTACTACAACCTAATACTAGGTGGCACCTACTACTACAACCTAATACTAGGTGGCACCTACCACTACAACCTAATACTAGGTGGCACCTACTACTACAACTTAATACTAGGTGGCACCTACTACTACAACCTAATACTAGGTGGCACCTACTACTACAACCTAATACTAGGTGACACCTACCACTACAACCTAATACTAGGTGGCACCTACCAGTACAACCTAATACTAGGTGGCACCTACCACTACAAGCTAATACTAGGTGGCACCTACCACTACAACCTAATACTAGGTGGCACCTACCACTACAAGCTAATACTAGGTGGCACCTACCGCTACAACCTGATACTAGGTGGCACCTACTAGTACAACCTAATACTAGGTGGCACCTACCAGTACAACCTAATACTAGGTGACACCTACCATTACAACCTAATACTAGGTGGCACCTACCACTACAAGCTAATAGTAGGTGGCACCTACCACTACAACCTAATACTAGGTGGCACCTACCACTACAAGCTAATACTAGGTGGCACCTACTACTACAACCTAATACTAGGTGGCACCTACCACTACAACCTAATACTAGGTGGCACCTACTAGTACAACCTAATACTAGGTGGCACCTACTAGTAAAACCTAATACTAGGTGGCACCTACTACTACAACCTAATACTAGGTGGCACCTACTACTACAACCTAATACTAGGTGGCACCTACCACTACAACCTACTAGTAGGTGGCAACTACTACTACAACCTAATACTAGGTGTCACCTACCACTACAACCTAATACTAGGTGGCACCTACTACTACAACCTAATATTAGGTGGCACCTACTACTACAACCTAATACTAGGTGGCACCTACCACTACAACCTAATACTAGGTGGCACCTACTACTACAACTTAATACTAGGTGGCACCTACTACTACAACCTAATACTAGGTGGCACCTACTACTACAACCTAATACTAGGTGGCACCTACTACTACAACCTAATACTAGGTGGCACCTACCACTACAACCTAATACTAGGTGGCACCTACTAGTACAACCTAATACTAGGTGGCACCTACTAGTAAAACCTAATACTAGGTGGCACCTACCACTACAACCTAATACTAGGTGGCACCTACCACTACAACCTAATACTAGGTGGCACCTACCACTACAACCTAATACTAGGTGGCACCTACCACTACAACCTAATACTAGGTGGCACCTACCACTACAACCTAATACTAGGTGGCACCTACCACTACAACCTAATACTAGGTGGCACCTACTACTACAACCTAATACTAGGTGGCACCTACCACTACAACCTAATACTAGGTGGCACCTACCACTACAACCTAATACTAGGTGGCACCTACTACGACAACCTAATACTAGGTGGCACCTACTACTACAACCGAATACTAGGTGGCACCTACTAGTACAACCTAATACTAGGTGGCACCTACTACTACAACCTAATACTAGGTGGCACCTACTAGTACATACAGAGTAACAATACCGAAGACAGACACTGCCCAGGTAAAAGCTGACAGATTATTTTAATTTATTTTTGTTTCACTTTCAACTTGGAGCTGGCTATTGTGTTCTGATTGGTTGAAGGTTGAAAGCCTCCAGCGCCGGTTGAAAACTAATTTTCATAGTGAATCAGGAAAGACAGGGGGACTGTAGGTGATGTTCAGATCTAAAGAGATCCTAGTTGTGTAGGAGATCCTAGATGTTTAGGAGGTCCTAGTTGTTTAGGAGGTCCTGGTTGTTTAGGAGGTCCTAGTTGTGTAGGAGGTCCTGGTTGTTTTAGGATGTCCTGGTTGTGTAGGACGTCTTAGTTGTGTAGGTGGTCCTGGTTGTTTAGGAGATCCTAGTTGTGTAGGAGGTCCTAGTTGTGTAGGAGGTCCTGGTTGTTTTAGGATGTCCTAGTTGTGTAGGAGGTCTTAGTTGTGTAGGTGGTCCTGGTTGTTTAGGAGGTCCTAGTTGTGTAGGAGGTCCTAGTTGTGTGCGAGATCCTAGTTGTTTAGAAGGTCCTAGTTGTGTAGGAGGTCCTAGTTGTTTAGGAGGTCCTAGTTGTGTAGGAGGTTCTGGTTGTTTAGGAGGTCCTAGTTGTTTAGGGGGTCCTAGTTATTTAGGAGGTCCTAGTTGTGTAGGAGATCCTAGTTGTTTAGGAGATCCTAGTTGTGTAGGAGGTCCTAGTTGTTTAGGAGGTCATGATTGTGTAGGAGGTCTTAGTTGTGTAGGTGGTCCTGGTTGTTTAGGAGGTCCTAGTTGTGTAGGAGGTCCTGGTTGTTTAGGAGGTCCTAGTTGTATAGGAGGTCCTAGTTGTATAGGAGGTCCTAGTTGTTTAGGAGGTCCTAGTTGTTTAGGAGGTCCTAGTTGTGTAGGAGGTCCTGGTTGTTTAGGAGGTCCTAGTTGTGTAGGAGGTCCTAGTTGTTTAGGGGGTCCTAGTTGTTTAGGAGGTCCTAGTTGTGTAGGAGATCCTAGTTGTTTAGGAGATCCTAGTTGTGTAGGAGGTCCTAGTTGTTTAGGAGGTCCTAGTTATGTAGGAGGTCCTAGTTGTTTAGGAGGTCCTAGTTGTTTTGGAGATCCTAGTTGTGTAGGAGGTCCTAGTTGTGTAGGAGGTCCTAGTTGTGTAGGAGGTCCTAGTTGTTTAGGAGGTCCTAGTTGTGTAGGAGGTCCTAGTTGTGTAGGAAGTCCTAGTTGTGTAGGATGTCCTAGTTGTTTAGGGGGTCCTAGTTGTGTAGGAGGTCCTAGTTGTTTAGGAGGTCCTAGTTGTGTAGGAGGTCCTAGTTGTGTAGGAGATCCTAGTTGTTTAGGAGATCCTAGTTGTGTAGGAGGTCCTAGTTATGTAGGAGGTCCTAGTTGTGTAGGAGATCCTAGATGTTTAGGAGGTCCTAGTTGTGCAGGAGGTCCTAGTTGTGCAGGAGGTCCTAGTTGTGCAGGAGGTCCTAGTTGTGTTTGAGGTTCTAGTTATGCTTACCTGGCAGTGATCTGATGCTGCTTGTTCTTTTTGGAAGAGGAGTTGTTGTTATTGGTTGACGGTTGCCTCATCACATGGGCCACGCCCACATTGAGTGGCTGGTTGTGGTTGGATGGGAGGGTGACGTGGCCAGCCAGCAGTGCCGGCTGTTGCATGATGGGATTGTAATGGCCGCCGTGTGGGTGAGAATTCCTGGAACACAACAGAATGTCCCATCACTACACTGAACCTGTATTTTATATTATTATATCTGACCGTGCCCCATTTTCATGTCTAACTACATATCTAGAACTGCACATGAGTACATACTGCTTCACATATGGGACTAGAGTTGGGTGGCAGCAGTCACCGCGTGAGACAGATGGGAGAAAAGAGAGCGAGAGGAATAAAGAGAGCGGGAGCGAATGCAGCTGACACCAGCAGCTGTAGAGGGATAGTTCTGCAGAGGAAGTGCGACACTTTCCCAATCATCTTTGTGGCGATGAGAGAGAGAAGAGAGAGAGAGAGAGAGAGAGAGAGAGAGAGAGAGAGAGAGAGAGAGAGAGAGAGAACCACCCTGTCCTTAGACGGACACTGCTAAATGAACCTGCATGCAGACACACACACACTCATATACCTGCATCCAGCTTACATATCATCATTGTGACACGCCGTGCCTGGGATGATGTCCTTACATACATTTCATCCCTCTAAAGTAAATGTGCTCTTATAAAAACCCCGCTGTTCACTTCTAGACTCTGATTCATGGCAGCCCTCTGAGTGCCTGTCACAAGGCAATGCTCTTCTGTCAATCAGGACACTGCTGTGCTGGTCCTTTCTGAACTTGGTATACATCCAAACCTCCCCATGTTAACCAGGCCTTTATACACAATTGGACAATGAAACTAGCCTGGAATGTTAAGTGATACACTCTGTTAATCATGGTGAAACGGAGCATATCAAATTGGTTTGCAGGCTACAATGAAACCGAATCACCTTTGTCATTTGGCTTCACATATAACTAGATATTCCAGGCTTATACTGTACAAATTTGACCAAGTCTAATCTTTAATGTCTTCTCTGGTCCTATAGGATTTGATTTGTTATGGTAGTGCTTATAAGACTCTGGTTACATAAGGAAGAGAGCATGTTCCTTACCTCCAGTTAGCCAGGGGCTGGGAGGCCATCATGGAGTCAGGGATGACGGTGGCGTGCTGGACTGAGGTGTGGGTGAGCTGCTGCCAGGCGGGGGGGAGGAGGATCTGCTGGGTGCCATTGGGCCAGGCCTGCTGAGGGGAGAGAAAAAGAGCAAATGGGGAGAAGAGGTCAGTCACAGAATTAAATACAACACTATTTATATTATATTTTATTTCTATTGTATCTCTATGGGATCATCTGTCACCTAACAACCTTGCATGTCAATTATGCAAGGTACACTTTAATGTAGACAAAGAATGCTACCTAAATAAAAGAGGTGTTGTTTTTGTATCTCTCATTGTTTTAATTCCAGAGATGATGAAGGCATGGGGGAACAAGGGGAAATAATTGAAAGTGTAATAAAAGTTAAGAAATCCTTGTAAAAACACAAAACAGCCAATGGATTGCAGGTACAAGCAGAACAACTGGCCAGTGTGTCAAGTCCTGACCTTAGTTCCTTTTTTATGTCTCTGTTTTCTGTTTCTGTGTTTGGACTGTTTTGATTTTCATTTCTTTCCTGCGCTTTGTTCTTTTGGTATTTTCTCGTGTTCTGAGTTATTAAAGTTATCATGGACACGTACCACGCTGCATTTTGGTCCGATCCTTCTCATTCCTCATCAGAAGAGGAAGACAATCGTTACACAGTGTTACAATAGGCTAGTTAAACAAAACCAGCTGAACTATCTGGCCTTGTCAGCAGTACACATCAACAGAGTGCAGATAACTCAGCAAACCAATATTGGTTCTGTGAACTCTGTGAGTTCTGCAAATGTTCTCATAATACAAAAACTGTCCAGTCGTGAATGTTTGTATAAAACATTCACCTGATGATGCAAGAATATTCCTAGAACACATTTAATCTGTACTTTAATTGTTACCAGAATGTTTCATTAGGTTGTGGGAACAGTCTGGTGGGAACATTGTGGGGGAATCACAAAATATATGTGCGGATGATTCTACAATGTTTCTTTTAGGGTGCAAAGAACATTGTTACAAGAATGTTCCCAGAACACATTGTGTATTTTTTTTAAGGTTCCCAGAATGTTTCTTTTGGTTGCGGGAACATTGTGGAATTTTCTTGTGTTTTTGGGATGTTATCATCCTAATGTTAGATAAAAATGGGAATCTTAGTTAATGTTCTGGGAATGTTCCCAGTTTGCTGGGAAGACTTTGGATGTGTAGTAAAGATATGTTGCCTCTCCCCTCCTGGTCCCTGTGCTGATGTGTTTGGCATTATCCAAATCAGCTCCGATTTTAATTAAATTCACATCGAGGCCCATTCAGGGCTGCTGTGAAAGGAGCTGCTTTGTATTGCTGGTGCAGAATGGAGTTGGCAGGCATAATATGCCCCGAGTCAGAGATGGGTCTGTGTGTCTGTGCGTGTGCACATGAACGTGTGTGTGTGTTGTGTGTGTGTGTGTGTGTGTGTTTGTGTCTGTATATGCAGCCCTAATAGTTTAATGCAGCTCTATTGATTAGCACTTGTATGTGGGGTATAATTAATTTTTCCTTTAAATAGTGTTTGCATATTCTATTTACTCCGGCAGCGTCAGTATATAGCAGCACATAGCACAGCACACACAGAAGACAAAGCACTCCATCTTAGGCCTACATCTGCCCTGGGCTTATACAGAGTACAAAGCCTACATATCTCGATGTTATACAATGTACCTGTTATACTCTACTGATATAAAACGCTTGTAGGGTTTAACAGTGTATGACCGCTAGCTTGTGGGAGTGGAATTGTTTTGTCTGAGGTACGTTGGGAGAGAGAATTAACTTAAAATAAAAACAGTCAATGGGTGAAGAGGGAGGGAGGCATCTTTAGGTCAACAAAACAAGACCGGGATGTGGATTGATAAAGGACACAGGCACAGCCAATAGAAAGGCATGAAAACTGGCCAATAGAAGACAACCTAAGCCACATACAGACTCCCTTTACATCTCCCATGGTTATATTCACATCTCAGGTCTTTTTATCAACACGCCAAAACCATTAAGAGCCACCAATAATTCCGTCTCCTCCTCTCCTCCATCTATCTCTCCAAACATCCTGCTCCATCCATTCCTGGCACTCAGCATTCCTCTGTCGCCGGACGTCTGTGTTGTGTAATCGGCCTGTCTGCTCTGAAATGGTAAACAGGTTAGCAGCCCTTTTTCTTTTCTTCTCAGGACCCATTGCCTCAGTAATCAGAGGCGCTATCTTGCTCCCCACAGCCAACCTCTTCTCCCCGGGTGAAAACCCTTTGTCACCTCGGGGCTCTGAAAGACCTGGCTCTCACTCCCCAATTGTTTCCAAATTTTCTGCATTCCTGCTCCAGATAAATGTCTTGCCTTGCTGCCTGGCTGGCGGGACTGGCTGACTGGTGCCCTCCTCCACACCCCACACCCGCGGCTGCGGCTGCAAAGAGGCCTGGAGGCTAAAGCCCCAAACACCCATTAGAGACCTCCCAAAGCAGAGGGAATGAAGGATTCAGATCCTCTACATCCTTTTATTGGGTGTACTGCTGCTAAACTAAATCATCCCTGTGTTTAATATGTGTGCAGCGTGACAGAGGATTCTCTTTAATTAATCAAATCTGCCAGGATACAGTATGTCAGTAGACCATAACACAGTAATAGGATGATACTTGCACAATATACTCTTATGTTTATGATCTGTAACATTTTCATTATATTGGCTTGTTCCACCATCATACCTTTACTTGGGGCTTTGCACTGTATCATAATTAATATACTGTGAACTATTTTGTGAATGCTTCTGTTGAGACAGTTTTTCCTGAAGTACTGCATTTATGCTACACAGGGAATGCTATAGGGCACAGGGTAACCTTGTAGCCGAGCAAACCCCTCAAACCCTTCCAAGCCTTTCCAAATCTGTCCCTCTCCTCTGAGGCCTATAATTTCAGAGCGCCTGACTTGGAAGCAGCCCTGAAGCTAATCACCACTCGGTATCTGACTGATTAGTCTTCCACACAGTTCAGAGAGCGTCGCTAGCTGCCTACTGCATGATTAACTATATATAAGGGAAGCCTTCTGACACCTGGGACTTTACAGGGATATTAAAGCTCTTATGGACATTTCTAGAAACCAGAGGGAGAGGTGTCCTACTACTCTACAACTCTACTTTAATGCTCAACTATACTGGAGGAATAATGCATGGCTGTTATTTCAAGGAGGGAGGAGGACACTGGAACCAGGGTTTAACTCACTCAGTCAAAACAAGTGCCTGCAGGGGCAGAAGGATCACAAGAACACCCTGATTGACTCCCCGCCTTGATCAAAGGCTAGCCTGTTATAGAAAAGGATACAGAGGTACGACCTTTTCCAAAGTAGCTTCCATGACCAAATCATACAAAATACCCTGTTAGTCATAGCCATGTGTGTTTAGGTATGAATGTCTCCCAGTAAATAGAATAGGTTCTGTGTATTGTGATCCAGCAAAACAAAGATGAGATATCATTATGAGTTCAGGAGATGCAAACAAGGGACTATATGTGGGCCCCCTAATCTCCATGACGACGGACTGAGTCACTACTTCCTACCTGTGTCAACAGCCCTGGCTGGATCTGCAGGGGCTGGGTGCCGGGGGCCTGCGTCACTATGGGAACGGCGTTATCCATCCGCACAGAGTAGCCCGTGTGTTTGGACGGGGAGGCCTGCATACCTGAGAACACACACAACACAGAGGTCAACAACAACAACACAGAGGTGGTCAACAACAACACAGAGGTGGTCAACAACAACACAGAGGTGGTCAACAACAACACAGAGGAGGTCAACAACAACAACACAGAGGAGGTGAACAACAACACAGAGGTCAACAACAACACAGAGGAGGTCAACAACAACACAGAGGTGGTCAACAACAACACAGAGGAGGTCAACAACAACACAGAGGAGGTCAACAACAACAACACAGAGGAGGTGAACAACAACACAGAGGAGGTCAACAACAACACAGAGGAGGTCAACAACAATACAGAGGAGGTGAACAACAACAACACAGAGGAGGTCAACAACAACACAGAGGAGGTGAACAACAACACAGAGGAGGTCAACAACAACACAGAGGAGGTCAACAACAATACAGAGGAGATCAACAACAACAACATAGAGGAGGTCAACAACAACACAGAGGAGGTCAACAACAACACAGAGGAGGTCAACAACAACAACATAGAGGAGGTCAACAACAACAACACAGCGGAGGTCAACAACGACAACACAGAGGAGGTCAACAACAACAACATAGAGGAGGTCAACAAAAACAACATAGAGGTCTAATAATGGAAATAATGGAAATTCTTATATCCTGTTCCACATAAATCAAACAAAAATAATGTTTTTTTTCAATCTTAACAACATAAACAGAGATCAGACAAAAGCGGTGCTGTAAAAAGCATCAAACAGAGATATGACTAATTAGCTCATAAACATATTGTAGCATCTCGTTTCGAACATGAAGACTGTCATTGCCTTGGGGGGTCAGTGGAAGACTTACAGAGTCATTGTAGTGCAGTTCTAGCTCACAGCTTCATAAGCCCTTCTCTCATCAGGAGAAAACTGAACTCGCTGGTGCCAGACAGGGCTGATCTACTCTACTGAAACTGACTAAGCCTTAGACCTGACTATAGAAAGGCCTATAGGTGCTCTTTTTAATTAATTAATTTAGCATTTATGTATACAGGTGATCCCGTTGCAATCTGTTATCTTTCTGATATTTTTTAAAAGTAAACCTGTTCCAAGATGGCATGAAATAATCACTAATCACTCAGATGCCTTACCACTGATACAGGATCAGATATTTGTTCACCCCCAATGGTTAAGGGAAAGAGTAATCTGATCCTAGATCGGTGGCCTTGTTACACAGCATACACTGTGTTAGTCTAAAACCTCTTACCTTGGAAGCCAGGTTGGCAGACGATGAGGGCCTGCTGGAAGGGGTCAGGCCGGGCAGCACAGAGCTGAGGGGCCACAGGATGCATGCTCCTCTGTGCCACCGCTGAGGGCTGGTAGAGTGCAGATGGGTAGTTTAATATGGAGATATCGGGGTTGCCAAGGGAAAGGGTGGTACTGGTGGTGGAGGGAGCCAGGTTGGTGGCCTAAAGGAATGACGGGATCAAAACGCAAAGCCATAAGGAGATGTTCAGTGGTGGTGGAAAGGTCATGAGGGTTGTTGGGAGACGGGATAGAATCATTAATCAGAAAATAACATTGTCAGTCGTTGTTTTGTTTTTAAACCCTGTTATTCCCAAACTTCATGGTATCCAATTGGTAGTTACAGTCTTGTCTCATCGCTGCAACTCCCGTACGGACTCGGGAGAGGCGAAGGTGGAGAGCCGTGCGTCCTCCGAAACACAACCCTGCCAAGCCACACTGCTTCTTGACACAATGCCCACTTAACACGGAAGCCAGCCGCACCACTGTGTCGGAGGAAACACCGTACACCTGGCGACTGTGTCAGCGTGCACTGTGCCCGGCCTGCCACAGGAGTCGTTAGTGCACGATGGGACAAGGACATCCCTGCAGCCAAACCCTCCCCTGACCCGGACGACGCTGGGCCAATTGTGTGCTGCCCCATGGCTCTCCCGGTCGTGACCGGCTGAGACAGAGCCTGGACTCCAACCCAGAATCTCTAGCGGCACAGCTAGCACTGTGATGCAGTGCCTTAGACCACTGGGCCACTCGGGAGGCCTGTCAATCATTTAATGACATAAACAGTACATTGAACCACAGGGGCTTAATTTGTCCATACTGCACATATACAGTGTTTGAGCCGCTACATGTATGCATGTCAGAATAGATTCTGTCTATATTTATTTGTACACAGCTAAATATCCAGAGTACTGATCTAGGACCGCAGTGGAGAAGGTGAAAAGCTTCAAGGTTCCTCTGTGTACACATCACTGACAATCTGAAATGGTCCACCCTGTTGCGAAGGCGCAACAGCTTCTCTTCAACATCAGGAGGCTGAATAAATTCAGCTTGGCCCTTAAGACCCTCACGAACTTTGACAGATACACAATTGAGAGCATCCTGTCGGGCTGTATCACCGCCTGGTGCGGCAACTGCACAGCCCGCAATCGAGGGCTCTCCACCCGAGCCACGGCCTGTTCACCCCGCTACCATCCAGAAGGCCTGTTCACCCCGCTACCATCCAGAAGGCCTGTTCACCCCGCTACCATCCAGAAGGCCTGTTCACCCCGCTACCATCCAGAAGGCCTGTTCACCCCGCTACCATCCAGAAGGCCTGTTCACCCCGCTACCATCCAGAAGGCCTGTTCAACCCGCTACCATCCAGAAGGCGAGGTCAGTAAAAGTGCATCAGACAGTTTCTAGCCAGCTACCAACCGGTTACTCAACACAGCTCCTTAGAGGCTGCTGCCCCATATACATAGATATGGAATCACTGGTCACTTTAATAATGTTTACATACTGCTTTAATCAATCAATACAGTTGAAGTCGGAAGTTTACATACTCCATAGTCAAATACATTTAAACTCAGTATTTCAAAATTCCTGACATTTAATCCTAGTAAGAATTCCCTGTCTTAGGTCAGTTAGGATCACAACTTTATTTTAAGAATGTGAAATATCAGAATAATAGTAGAGAGAATTATTTATTTCAGCTTTTATTTCATTCATCACATTCCCAGTGGGTCAGAAGTTTACACTCAATTAGTATTTGGTAGCATTGTCTTTAAATTGTTTAACTTGGGTCAAACGTTTCAGGTAGCCTTCCACAAGCTTCCCACAATAAGTTGGGTGAATTCTGGCCCATTCCTCCTGACAGAGCTGGTGTAACTGAGTCAGGTTTGTAGGCCTCTTTGCTCTCACATGCTTTTTCAGTTCTGCCCACAAATTTTCTATGGGATTGAGTTCAGGTCTTTGTGATGGCCACTCCAATATCTTGACTTTGTTGTCCTTAAGCCATTTTGCCACAACTTTGGAAGTATGCTTGGGGTCATTGTCCATTCGGAAGACCCATTTGCGACCAAGCTTTAACTTCCAACTGATGTCTTAAGATGTTGCTTAATTTTCCTACCTCATGATGCCATCTATTTTCTGAAGTGCACCAGTTCCTCCTGCAGCAAAGCACCCCCACATCATGATGCTTCCACCCCCGTGCTTCACAATTGGGATGGTGTTCTTCGGCTTGCAAGCCTCCTTCCTCCAAATATAACAATGGTCATTATGGCCAAACAGTTCTATTTTTGTTTCATCAGACCAGAGGACATTTCTCCAAAAAGTAGTTTTTTATGGCGGTTTTGGAGCAGTGGCTTCTTCCTTGCTGAGCAGCCTTTCAGGTTATGTCAATATAGGACTCATTTGACTGTGGATATAGATTATTTTGTACCTGTTTCCTCCAGCATCTTCACAAGGTCCTTTGCTGTTGTTATGGGATTGATTTACACATTTCACACCAAGGTATGTTAATCTCTAGGAGACAGAATGTGTCTCCTTCCTGAGCGATATGACGGCTGCGTGGTCCTATGGTGTTTATACTTGCGCACTATTGTTTGTACAGATGAACGTGGTACCTTCACGCGTTTGGAAATTGCTCCCAAGGATGAACCAGACTTGTGGAGGTCTACAATTAGTTTGAGGTCTTGGCTGATTTCTTTTGATTTTCTCATGATGTCAAGCAAAGAGGCACTGAGTTTGAAATACATCCACAGGTACACCTCCAATTGAATCAAATTATGTCAATTAGCCTATCAGAAGCTTCCAAAGCCATGACATAATTTTCTGGAATTTCCCAAGCTGTTTAAAGGCACAGTCAACTTAGTGTATGTAAACTTCTGACCCACTGGAATTGTGATACAATGTGTTATAAGTGAAATAATCTGTCTGTAAACAATTGTTGGAAAAATGGAGGGACTATAGTTTGTTAACAAGAAATGACTGGAGTGGTTGAAAAACAACTTTTAATGACTCCAGCCTAAATGTATGTAAACTTCCGACTTCAACTGTATGTATATACTGTATATTATTCTACTGTATTTATCATTCTACTGTACTGTATTTAGTCAATGCCACTCCGACAATGCTCATCCTAATATTGATATATTTCTTAACACCATTATTTTACTTTAGATTTGTGTGTAGTGTTAAGATTTATTAGATATTAATGCACTGTTGGGGCTAGGAACACAAGCATTTCGCTGCACCCGCAAAAACATCTGCTAAATATGTGTATGTGACCAATCAAATTTGACTTGATTTGACCAGGTCCTCTCTGTCCACATTATCTTATTCATTATGACATAAAATACAAAACTGATCCCAGATCAACACTCTCAGTGTCACGCCCTGGTCAAAGTATTTTGTGTTTATCTTTATGTATTTGGTCAGGCCAGGGTGTGGCATGGGGTTTTTGTAATTGTGGTGTGTTTGTCTTGGGGTTTTGGTGGTGGTATTGGGATTGTAGCTTAGTGGGTTATCTAGCAAAGTCTATGGCTGTCTGGAGTGGTTCTCAATCAGAGGCAGGTGCTTATCGTTGTCTCTGATTGGGAACCATATTTAGGCAGCCATATTCTTTGAGTTTGTCGTGGGTGATTGTCCTTAGTGTTGTTGTTCCTGTCTCTGTGTAGTTTCACCAGATAGGCTGTAATTAGGTTTCACGTTCCGTTTGTTGTTTTGTATTTTTGTATCGTCATTTCTTCATTAAAGATCATGAATAACCACCACGCTGCATTTCGGTCCGACTCTCTTTTGACAAACGAAGAACGCCGTTACAGAATCACCCACCACACACGGACCGAGTGGCGTGGTTACAGGCAGCGACAACAGGAGCGAAAGGAGGTACTTATGAGACGCTGTTATGAGGACGTTATGGACAGCAGAAGCATGGAGTATACGACGTGGGATGAAATAGACAGGTGGGCGGCTGACCCAGAGAGAGTGCCTGAGCCCGCCTGGGATTCGCTAGAGCAGTGCGAAGAGGGCTATAGGCGAATGGAGTTGGAGAAACGGGACACGGCGGCGCAGAGCGAAACCCGAGAGTCACCCCAAAAAATGTATTGGGGGGGGCTCAGAGGGAGAGTGGCTGAGTCAGAAGATAGACCTGAGCCAACTCTCCCTGTTTATCGTGAGGAGCCAAGGAGGGGACCAGAACCAGAGCCGGTGTTGGAGGTGAGCGAAACAGAGACTGTGAAGGAGTTAATGGGGAAATTGGAGGAGAGACTGGCTGCCAGTCTGCAAGGAGCAGCCAGAGCTGTCAGTCTGCATGGAGCAGCCAGAGCTGCCAGTCTGCATGGAGCTGCCAGTCTGCAAGGAGCAGCCAGAGCTGTCAGTCTGCATGGAGCAGCCAGAGCTGCCAGTCTGCATGTAGCTGTCAGTCTGCATGGAGCAGCCAGAGATGTCAGTCTGCATGGAGCTGCCAGTCTGCAAGGAGCAGCCAGAGCTGTCAGTCTGCATGGAGCTGCCAGTCTGCAAGGAGCTGCCAGTCTGCAAGGAGCTGTCAGTCTGCAAGGAGCCGCCAGTCTGCCCAGCGCCGCCAGTGCAGTCAGTCTGCCCAGCGCCGCCAGTGCCGCCAGTCTGCACAGCGCCGCCAGTGCCGCCAGTCTGCCCAGCGCCGCCAGTGCTCCCAGTCTGCCCAGCGTCGCCAGTCTGCCCTGCGTCACCAGTCTGCCCAGCATCGCCAGTCTGCCCAGCACCGCCAGTCTGCCCAGCGTCGCCAGTCTGCCCAGTGTCGCCAGTCTGCCCAGCGTCGCCAGTCTGCCCAGCGTCGCCAGTCTGCCCAGCGTCGCCAGTCTGCCCAGCGTCGCCAGTCTGCCCAGCGCCGCCAGTCTGCCCAGCGTCGCCAGTCTGCCCAGCGTCGCCAGTCTGTCAGGATCAGTTAGATCCACCAGTCAGCCAGGATCCACCAGTCTTCCAGGATCCGCCAGAAGTGCCAGTCGGCCAGGATCCGCCAGAAGTGCCAGTCGGCCAGGATCTGCCAGTAGTGCCAGTCGGCCAGGATCCGCCAGTCAGCCAGACTCTTCCAGATCTGCCAGTCAACCACACTCTTCCAGATCTGCCAGTCAACCACACTCTTCCAGATCTGCCAGTCAACCACACTCTTCCAGATCTGCCAGTCAGCCAGGATCTTCCAGATCTGCCAGTCAGCCAGGATCTGCCAGTCAGCCAGGATCTGCCAGTCAGCCAGGATCTGCTGAAACCACCAGCCAGCCAGGATCTGGTAGATCTATCTACCTGCCTGAACTTCCTCTCACTCCTGAGCTTCCTCTCACTCCTGAGCTTCCTCTCACTCCTGAGCTTCCTCTCACTCCTGAGCTTCCTCTCACTCCTGAGCTTTCTCTCACTCCCGAGCTTCCCCTCAGTCCCGAGCTGCCTCAGTCCCGATCTGCTCCTCAGTCCAGTGGGGTTCTGGGTGAGGACTACTAGGCCATGGTCGGCGGCGAGGGTGGACTATCCAGGGACGAAGGGAAAGGGGACTAAGACATTAACTGAGTGGGGTCCACATCCCGCGCCGGAGCCGCCACCATGGACAGACGCCCACCCGGACCCTCCCTATTGTTTTGAGGTGCGTTCGGGAGTCCGCACCTTAGGGGGGGGTTCTGTCACGCCCTGGTCAAAGTATTTTGTGTTTATCTTTATGTATTTGGTCAGGCCAGGGTGTGGCATGGGGTTTTTGTAATTGTGGTGTGTTTGTCTTGGGGTTTTGGTGGTGGTATTGGGATTGTAGCTTAGTGGGTTATCTAGCAAAGTCTATGGCTGTCTGGAGTGGTTCTCAATCAGAGGCAGGTGCTTATCGTTGTCTCTGATTGGGAACCATATTTAGGCAGCCATATTCTTTGAGTTTGTCGTGGGTGATTGTCCTTAGTGTTGTTGTTCCTGTCTCTGTGTAGTTTCACCAGATAGGCTGTAATTAGGTTTCACGTTCCGTTTGTTGTTTTGTATTTTTGTATAGTTGTTTCATGTATCGTCATTTCTTCATTAAAGATCATGAATAACCACCACGCTGCATTTCGGTCCGACTCTCTTTTGACAAACGAAGAACACCGTTACACTCAGACACTTTGTGAATATGGGCCATGGTAAGGTTAGATGAAAAGGCGATATGGAGACGAGTGACAGCGATCCTTTTCCCTCCAGTCTTTCTCTTAGCTACACAACAATATGTCTGAACGCACCCAAATCATCCTGGACCCAGTACTCAAGAAAAAGCAATTATCTCTGAGAAGGGTCAACATAGAGAGAGGCTTCCTAAGTGAAAAAGAATCATGCTTATGAAATGTTTTTAAAATTGAAATGTTGCTTAACAGTCTAATAATGAGTAGTTAAGGGGCAAACTGACATTTTGTCTCTCGACTTCACTATCTTGACTCCACATCGCTGTCCTTATTTACAGCCATATTTCTAAGGTGTCAGGCACTTGAAAAATACGTTGTGAAACTTTGCCATGGTTTACCCTAATAAATACGGCACAACTTATATTCTTGTTGGATAAGTTTATGTAGTCCCTCCCTGTTTCAGTCCATTTTTCTTCCATTTAGTGCCTCAAGAATACTACCCTGGGCATGGGGAGACCATCAATGAGGCCTAAGTAAGGCTTAAAGATGGCCTTGATATGAACAAATGCTTTTAAAGACACGCAGTGCGCTCAAGTCTTAAATCAAATCAAATGTATTCGACAACACCCAAACTAATTACTGTCTTTTCATTAAGCCTGCGTGGTTGAAAATTCAGAGACGGCGTGTTCATTTTTCATTTTGCACTTCTTGGCGAGCTCGATGAGCACCGTTGGAGATAATCAATATGCCAGTGTGGCATTCATCATGCACAACAACGAGAGAGCCTGCAAACAAATAAACTCTAAGACGTTTAAACGTTCCACCATCTAAATAAATCACTAACGTAGCACTGCCTATATCACCCTGAACCAAGGCGCTCGGAGAAAACATTACGTTCATCCATTTAAATGATATAGTGAAGTCTAGTTTTACCTCATTCTGCACAGAGTGGGTTCTGTAACAGTCAATATAGTATGTTTGGTGATAAAGAACACCTATTTGTAAAATGTTGGTAGAAATGTTACACATAGGGAGGTTCAGGACTTCTCTACTGTATGTGTAACGTCATAGTAAAATAGAGGGTTGTATTGCAAAAGGAAATAGCAAAAGGGCATTATACTGAGAAAGAGGTTAATCTGTGGACATCGGAGGGTTAAGATCAGAATGAATGGTGGATTGGCCACTGTGGCTGAAACTCTAGCGCTTGAAAAAAGTTATTTAACTACTGTTACACTTAACTACTGTACACTATGCTGGTAGTAGTCACCACCAACAGTAGCTGATGGTACAACCTGGGTATGAATGGTGAGGAGTGTGTTGAGTAAAACCATCAACACTGTGTATGGTAGGTACCTGGTTGTGCACAGTGTTGAGCTGGTTGTTGAAGGTCATGGTAAGGTTGGTAGAGGTGCTGGGGGCCACGTGGGTGATGAAAGGGGTCTTGCTCTGGTTGACCGTGTCGTACATGCCCACACGACGCTTACAGATGTCCATGTTCTGGAAGCAGGACTTGACACTGTGAAGAGAGGGAGGGGGAGAGAGGAAGAGAGAGAGTTACATGTGCCCCAGTTAAATATTTATCAGTTATGACTTTCTCCAGATAATCTGTTCCTCCCAGCTAACAGCTAACTGTCTAAATGAGAAATGTGAGGGGATCTCTAGACGTACTGTGTGCTGTGGGGGAAGTCAAGGAGGTGGGTCATGGTTACGAATGGGTGATTGAGGGTCTCGATGGGGGTGATCCGTTTGTCCGCGTCGATCGTAAGCATCTTGGTCAACAAGTCGATGAACTCTCTACGGTCTGCCTTCTCCGCCAGCATGTCACTGCCCTCCAAATCTGATGTCATATTCACCTGCAAACAGACCCAACACACAAACACTTTTAATTATCATTTCAAAGTCTGCAGAGGGTCTTTTGCAAATGACACCCTATAATCCCTTTATAGTGCACTACTTTTGGCACCCTACACCCTGTGACACCCTGCACCCTATTATGTACAGTGGGGCAAAAAAGTATTTAGTCAGCCACCAATTGTGCAAGTTCTCCCACTTAAAAAGATGAGAGAGGCCTGTAATGTTCATCATAGGTACACTTCAACTATGACAGACAAAATGAGGGAAAAAAATCCAGAAATTCACATTGTAGGATTTTTTATGAATTTATTTGCAAATTATGGTGGAAAATAAGTATTTGGTCACCTACAAACAAGCAAGATTTCTGGGTCTCACAGACCTGTAAATTCTTATTTAAGAGGCTCCTCTGTCCTCCACTCATTACCTGTATTAGTGGCACCTGTTTGAACTTGTTATCAGTATAAAAGACACCTGTCCACAACCTCAAACAGTCACACTCCAAACTCCACTATGGCCAAGACCAAAGAGCTGCCAAAGGACACCAGAAACAAAATTGTAGACCTGCACCAGGCTGGGAAGACTGAATCTGCAATAAGTAAGCAGCTTGGTTTGAAGAAATCAACTGTGGGAGCAATTATTAGGAAATGGAAGACATACAAGACCACTGATAATCTCCCTCGATCTGGGGCTCCACGCAAGATCTCACCCCGTGGGGTCAAAATGATCACAAGAACGGTGAGCAAAAATCCCAGAACCACACGGGGGACCTAGTGAATGACCTGCAGAGAGCTGGGACCAAAGTAACAAAGCCTACCATCAGTAACACACTATGCCGCCAGGGACTCAAATCCTGCAGTGCCAGACGTGTCCCCCTGCTTAAGCCAGTACATGTCCAGGCCCGACTGAAGTTTGCTAGAGAGCATTTGGAGGATCCAGAAGAAGATTGGGAGAATGTCATATGGTCAGATGAAACCAAAATAGAACTTGTTGGTAAAAACTCAACTCGTCGTGTTTGGAGGAGAAAGAATGCTGAGTTGCATCCAAAGAACACCATACCTACTGTGAAGCATGGGGGTGGAAACATCATGCTTTGGGGCTGTTTTTCTGCAAAGGGACCAGGACGACTGATCCGTGTAAAGGAAATAATGAATGGGGCCATGTATCGTGAGATTTTGAGTGAAAACCTCCTTCCATCAGCAAGGGCATTGAAGATGAAACGTGGCTGGGTCTTTCAGCATGACAATGATCCCAAACACACCTCCCAGGCAAACAAAGGAGTGGCTTCGTAAGAAGCATTTGAAGGTCCTGGAGTGGCCTAGCCAGTCTCCATATCTCAACCCCATAGAAAATCTTTGGAGGGAGTTGAAAGTCCGTGTTGCCCAGCAATAGCCCCAAAACGTCACTGCTCTAGAGGAGATCTGCATGGAGGAATGGGCCAAAATACCAGCAACAGTGTGTGAAAACGTTGTGAAGACTTACAGAAAACGTTTGACCTCTGTCATTGCCAACAGAGGGTATATAGCAAAGTATTGAGATAAACTTTTGTTATTGACCAAATACTTATTTTCCACCATAATTTGCAAATAAATTCATTAAAAATCCTACAATGTGATTTTCTGGATTTCTTCCCTCATTTTGTCTGTCATAGTTGAAGTGTACCTATGATGAAAATTACAGGCCTCTCTCATCGTTTTAAGTGGGAGAACTTGCACAATTGGTGGCTGACTAAATACTTTTTTGCCCCACTGTATATAGTGCACTACTTTTGACCAGAGCCCTATGGGGCCTGGTCAAAAGTAGTGCACTATATAGCAATACTGTATACTGTACTGTTGCTGCAAACAACAGGAAAAAAACTGCAGTTTTTTTTTATAGAACTATTAAAAAACACATACAGTAATGGGTGTCGACATCAGTGTCACGGGACAAAGTGATAACCATTCACCTTACTGACATTACAAACATTTCCACTGGTATTCATAACAGAGTGGAGCAACTTAACTTCCACTAGCGCAGTCACAGAGAGTTTTATCTACTGCCCGAGAAGTGAAAATAAACACAAAAATAAACCTGATACGTATTGCTGTTTGCTTATTAAAAGAGACACAAAGGACACCTTCTGAGCAGCCTCTGAGCGCCTCTAGAGCTGACATAGACACAACTTTATTTAAATATTCTAGATTACTTCTGGGAGACCGCTTTTGGAGCATAATGTTGGTTCATCTGTCCTAACCATTCTAGCTGAGGTTTTTGAAGAAACACTGGACAGCAGTGCAGCAGAAATCTCCTTGGGTGGAAAGTTAGCAGTGTTTGGAGACAGAGGCAGGGACATAGGTAGACACAAAGAGAGAGGTAGAGGCTGAGAGATAGGTAGAGGCAGAGAGAAAGGTAGATGCTGAGAGGGAGGTAGCGGCAGAGAGAGGTAGAGAGAGAGGTAGAGGCTGAGAGAGAGGTAGAGGCAGAGATAGAGAGCGAGGTAGAGGCAGAGAGAAAGGTAGATGCTGAGAGGGAGGTAGAGGCAGAGATAGAAGCCGAGAGGGAGGTAGAGGCTGAGAGAGAGGTAGATGTAGAGTGAGAGGTAGAGGTAGAGAGAGAGGTAGAGGTAGAGAGATAGGTAGAGAGAGAGGTAGATGTAGAGCGAGAGGTAGAGAGAGAGGTAGAGGTAGAGAGAGAGGTAGAGGTAGAGAGAGAGGTAGAGGCTGAGAGAGAGGTAGAGAGAGAGGTAGAGGTAGAGAGATAGGTAGAGGGAGTGGTAGAGTCTGAGAGAGAGTTAGAGGGTGAGAGTGAGGTAGAGGCTGAGAGAGAGGTAGAGGGAGAGGTAGAGGCTGAGAGAGAGGTAGAGGCTGAGAGAGGTAGAGGCTGGGGGGGTAGAGACAGAGGGGGGGTAGAGGCAGAGAGTGAGGTAGAGGCAGAGAGAGAGGTAGAGGAAGAGGCAAAGGCAGGGGCAGAGAGAGATAGCGAGGTAGAGGCAGGGGCTGAGGCAGAAGCAGAGGGAGGTCGAGGAAGAGTCACAGGCTGAGGAGGCAAAGACTGATCTGATCTGGAGCAGCCCACAGCCTTCAGTGGCATATCTATGTCTGGGGTACAGGGACACAGACAGGGTCAGGGATAGGCATGCTGTTTATTGGGATTACCATGACAAGATAGTGGGCCCGTTTTTCATAAAGACACATGGCTTATCTCTGTAGCCCTGCTACAGAGACTATCTGATGTACAGCCAGTAAACGCCAACCAATCTGAATCAGTTCTCATACAAGTTATTCAGGCTCTGTCCCTAACCCCTCCCCGCCTCGCACCTCATCACTTGGCGTGATAAAGGAATAATCTCTGGAATGAGGTGAGGAAATAACCACACTGTCCTCTAAGAGGGAAAGATGACTTTGGGAAATGCGCTCGGTCGGATTGCAAATATGTCGCCTCGCCTCTGTATGTCTGAACAGTAGAAATGTACGTATTTTAATGTTACAGAGAATACCATGCATAGGTACTGTAGAGTAGATTGATTAAATGCAGAGACAGAGCAATGTCTCCATAGGAGTGTGCTTGATAATTAAGTTCAAGAGCAGCAAAGCAGTAGAAGACTTTTAGCATAACCATCACTTCTCTTTATCCTGCCACAACACAAAAACCAAAAACATTGATTATAGTCCTATATTCAAATCAAATCAAATTGTATTTGTCACATGCGCCAAATACAACAGGTTTAGACCTTACTGTGAAATGCTTACTTACAAGCCCTTAACCAACAATGCAAATCAATAAATAGTTATGAAAATATTTACTAAATTAACTAAGGTCAAAAAAGGTATAAAAAGTAACACAATAAAATAACAATAACGAGGCTATATACAGGGGGTACATACAAGTCAATGTGCGGGGGTACAGGTTACTCGAGGGAATTTGTACAATTTGTCCTATCTCAACCTCCAGGATTTATGCTAAAGTAGTTTATGTGTCAGGGGGCTAGGGCCAGTCTGTTATATCTGTAGTATTTCTGTCTTATCCAGTCTTATCCAGTGTCCTGTGTGAACTTAATCTCTCTCTCTCTCTCTCTCTCTCTCTCTCTCTCTCTCTCTCTCTCTCTCTCTCTCTCTCTCTCTCTCCTCTCTCTCTCTCTCTCTCTCTCTCTCTCTCTCTCTCTCTCTCTCTCTCTCTCTCTCTCTCTCTCTCTCTCTCTCTCTCTCTCTCTCTCCTCTCTCTCTCTCTCTCTCTCTCTCTCTCTCTCTCTCTCTCTCTCTCTCTCTCTCTCTCTCTCTCTCTCTCTCTCTCTCTCTCTCTCTCTCTCTCTCTCTCTCTCTCTCTCTCTCTCTCTCTCTCTCTCTCTCTCTCTCTCTCTCTCTCTCTCTCTCTCTCTCTCTCTCTCTCTCTCTCTCTCTCTCTCTCTCTCTCTCTCTCTCTCTCTCTCTCTCTCTCTCTCTCCTCTCTCTCTCTCTCTCTCTCTCTCTCTCTCTCTCTCTCTCTCTCTCTCTCTCTCTCTCTCTCTCTCTCTCTCTCTCTCTCTCTCTCTCTCTCTCTCTCTCTCTCTCTCTCTCTCTCTCTCTCTCTCTCTCCTCTCTCTCTCTCTCTCTCTCTCTCTCTCTCTCTCTCTCTCTCTCTCTCCTCTCTCTCTCTCTCTCTCTGAATGATCGGCTATGAAAAGCCAACTGACATTACTCCTCAGCTGCTGACTTGTTGCACCCTCGACAACCACTGTGATTATTATTATTTGACCCTATTATTAGGGTCATTATTTGACCCTATTATTTGACCCTTGGCCATGTTCTGTTATAATCTCCACCCGGCACTGCCAGAAGAGGCCACCCCTCATAGCCTGGTTCTACTCGAGGTTTCTTCCTAGGTTCTGGCCTTTCTAGGGAGTTTTTCCTAGCCACCGTGCTTCTACACCTGCATTGTTTGCTGTTTGGGGTTTTAGGCTGGGTTTATGCATAGCACTTTAAGATATCAGCTGATGTAAGAAGGGCTTTATAAATAAATTAGATTTGACTTGTACGTGTAGGTAGGGGTAAAGTGACTATGCAAGGATAATACACAATGAGTAGCAGCAGTGCAAAAACAAAAGGGGGGTGGAGCAATCTAAATAGTCCGGTACCACTTGCCGTGCGGTAGCAGAGACAACAGTCTATGACTTGGGTGACTGGAGTCTTAGACAATTTTGTGGGCCTTCCTCTGACATCGACTAGTATATAGGTCCTGGATGGCAGGAAGCTTGGCCCCATTGATGTACTGGCCCGTACGCACTACCCTCTGTAGCGATGGTTAATGGTTGCCATACCATTAAGATGCAACCGGTCAAGATGCTCTCAATGGTGCAACGTTTTGAGGATCTGGGGACTTAAGTGAAACTGAACGTGAGGAGCAGTATGCTTGTATTTCAGCGATTGCTTCACTGTCAGTAAAGTTATTGTAAAGTCATGCTGGGTCTCAAAGTGGTGTGGTTAAACTGTACTCACCACCCAGATGTCTTGCCCTCCCTAATTCTCTTTAGACCTCCATCAGGCTCCATTCAGTTCAGCTGGGATTGGAGATGGGTCCTCCAGAACTTTAAGTTCTCCCCACATTTCCCACGACAGTGTGGAGGCAACAACAATCTCAACATGGGCAGACGTCCCGGTAACTGACCCAAATCTCTCTCTCCAGTCCCTCTGTGCCTTCAGCTATCGTCCATTATACAAATGAAGACAGATGTCCACACTGCTTATTTATTTATCTAGCCCTGGATTCTGAGCCTGAGATTTTCGCCTCATTAGGACTGGCTCTCTGTCTACTCTGTTTCTTTCAGTAACCTTGTGTGTGTGTGTGTGTGTGTGTGTGTGTGTGTGTGTGTGTGTGTGTGTGTGTGTGTGTGTGTGTGTGTGTGTGTGTGTGTGTGTGTGTGTGTGTGTGTGAGCGTAGTATGGGTCAGAGAGGATCAGAGTGAGTGCTGACCCTGGTGATCTGGCCTGTGCATGTTGATTTCATTAGACCACTGTTTTGTGTCTGGGAGTAGGAGCAGCTTGGAGGTATGGCCTCCTAAACTAGCTCAGGCAGAGGCACTAACTTCACTGAGCACCGCTGCCTCTGTGGCTGCACGCTATGCATGCTATGCCAGACCTGGAGCACTCTGGCTGGGCACAGGTCAACTCTAATAGTCCAGATGGGACAACAGTGAAGTGAACACATGTGTAGGTTTGCATGAGGTGGAGGATCCCAAGGGCTTTTTGTGCCAGACTGTGTGCGTGTTGTGTGTTGTCTGTGTGTTGTGTGTTGTCTGTGTGTGTGTGTGTGTGTGTGTGTGTTGTCTGTGTGTGTGTGTGTGTGTGTGTGTGTGTGTGTGTGTGTGTGTGTGTGTGTGTGTGTGTGTGTGTGTGTGTGTGCGCGTGTGTGTGTGTGTGGAAGAAACTGCAGTCATATTACCTGACTTAAATTGTCATGTACATTGACAGCTCCTTATCCTCTCTTGAAGAAACAAGACATTTTTGATGCCTGGGAAATGTATCAGGGTTTCAATGCGTCATTACCAGTATGTACTGTATGTGTGCTGGAAAAACAAGTATGTTTGGGCGGGTGACAGTAAGAACAAAATATGGACAGAGACACTATCATATCATCATAATCTGCTAAATGTGTATAGGTCTGTCTCAACTTTCCCACCGTGATCAGAATGAGCATTAGGGAGAGGAGACAAGTTGTGAGACGAGTGACATAACATATAAAGCTGTCTGTTGACATTGCTTTCCACACCAGGGTTGGGTATGAGTCACTTTCTGGTTACTTAACATTGTAATGTGTCCTCTCTTTGCCCTATCAAACAAATGGGTTCCCACAGGTTTTCCCTCTGTAAACCTTGGCTGGTGAGAGCAGGGTCATGTACATTAGGCAGCAAACAGAAGAAACTGGCCTGAAACAGGCTGGGACTACCTGGACTTGTCCAACAAGAAACACCTATTTTCTTTTTACTAATGAATACAACCTAGCACAGGGCTAAAGGCTAACTCGCTGAGTCATAGACACAACACTGTCTGGGTTCCCACACTGCAGCTCCTCTAACCTTCTCTGTCATGTTGTGTACATGTACTACACATACACATCCAATTATGGGATGGCCACAACATTCTACCCAGCTTAAATAAAAAGCAAACTACACACATCAAAGACAGTGACCGAGTTGACCACATGCTCGACTCCGATATTGGTCTGTCATTTATTAAGAAGAAAAAAAGAAAAGAAGAATCAGAAATGAGGAAGGGATTCGGTCAGAGTGCAGCTGCTTTCATTTCCCTCTGAGACTAACTGCATATGCATTGGGGTGTCTGCTGCCTGAGGGTGTGTGTGTGTGTGTGTGTGTGTGTGTGTGTGTGTGTGTGTGTGTGTGTGTGTGTGTGTGTGTGTGTGTGTGTGTGTGTGTGTGTGTGTGTGTGTGTGTGTGTTGTATATACAGTGCTCTGAACCTGAGCCATATCATCCAGGCAGTTAAAGATGTACTTCCGGGCCTCCTTGGACTTGATCACCGTCTCTCCCTCATGGTCCTCTGGTGTCTGTGGAGAGAAGACAAGAAGCAGATGTTCCATTCAGTTCCCATCAGAGTTCCTCTAGTCTCTGAAAATATTTACATTTTCCTCATTACAGATTCATGTTAACCAGCAGCAGGACTGAGCAAGCTAGCAGGACTGAGCTAGCTAGCAGGACTGAGCTAGCTAGCAGGACTGAGCTAGCTAGCAGGACTGTGCAAGATATCAGGACTGAGCTAGCTAGCAGGACTGTGCAAGATATCAGGACTGAGCTAGCTAGCAAGAATGAGAAAGTTGTCAGCACTGAGCAAGCTGGCTAGGAGGAATGAGAATGCCCTTTTAGCAACCCTGGGGTAACACACAAACACTAATCAAACAGCCATGTCTGGGGAGCAGGGCTGGCGTGGTGGAATACATACACATCTGTGCTCACACACACACAAACGTGCGCATGGACACACACACACAGGCAGGGACACACATATACGCATGGAAACACACAAATACACATACACACCCACAATAATCTTACAGACCTATTAGCAGAGGAACACTCTCTGACAAAACACTGTAGTATTACAGTATCATCATGTTCACGGTTGCTGTCAAATGGAAAAACACAGCAAGCCAAGATCGAAGTGAAGCTTAGCAATCACTCTGACAACCCTATCCCTGTGTCTGACTCAGTGAAGGGGAAAAAGTTGTTGGTTGCTAGCTATTCGATTTTCCACATGCCATGGAAAAAGATGCAGTTGCAGCCGTGTTATAATATACATAGTAATAACTTGTCTGTGACAGGCTCTTGTATAACTTGAGAGCACACACGCACACACACACATACACGTTCACACACACACACACACGCAAACACACACACTTTAAAACAGACAGGTTGTTATCATCCAAACTTACTGAAAGGTCAACATTAGTATGCAAGGAGCACGCTATATTATTGGATGTCAATGTAGCATTGTTGTGCGTCATTTTGTACGGATAAGAACTAAGGCATGTGTCCTAAATGGTACCCTATTCTAGGGCTTCACAAATAATGACATTTTAATTGAAATTGCAATATTGACATGTGCAATATCCACATCGCAAGAGACTGCACTTTTTTTACGCCATGAATGTAACATTCAAATGTAATAAGGTTCCCCTGGGAAACTCTGACTAAGACATTGGTTTCTACCCTGTCACAACAACTTCTATTGTACCTGGGAAACTCTGACCAACACTTTGGTTTCTACCCCGTCACAACAACTTCTACTGTACCTGGGAAACTCTGACCAACACTTTGGTTTCTACCCCGTCACAACAACTTCTACTGTACATGGGAAACTCTGACCAACACTTTGGTTTCTACCCTGTCACAACAACTTCTACTGTACCTGGCTTTTTCATTAGTTGTCATGCCAAACAACACCAACTATAGAATCTGAACACACATTTAATTTCGCAATATTTGGTAAAAAAACGTAATTAGATTATTTGCCAACGTCGTGCACCCCTACCCTATTCCCTATATAGTGCACTACCTTAGAACAGGGTCAAAAATAGTGCACTTTATAGGCACTACGGTGCCATTTAAGACACTTGTGTTGAGACCTGATCAATCTTGGAAGAGAACATCACTAAGTGCAGTGGAGCAGTGAATATAGCTGTATCCAGCTGAGATATTAGTATTGTGGAGTCAGGACGTGCAACACAAAACTATGTCTGCAGATACGCCACATGACACAATAAATTTTACTCAGTTAATGAGGAAAAAACAGGACAGGTCCACTGAGTCCCTGCATAGAGGTGTGTGTGTGTGTGTGTGTGTGTGTGCGCGCGCGTGGGCATGTGTGCACGTGTGAAGAGACTGGATTCGTCAGACCCAGTTCCAGTTACCAAATCCTCTCACACAAATCCATGTAGCTGTCATTAGGCTTTCACTTTGTTTAGAGCCAGCATTGGGTCTCACTGTGAATGCCTCACAATGAGCTTCTATAGTTGTACAGTATTGACTCCCCTGGAACAATGCTCTGTGAAACCTAACTGCTCTTTTGATCTATATGGAAAGTTTTGGTGCAACAAAAGTGCAATCATAATTAGTATTTTTCTGTGTGTGCGTGTGTGTGTGTGTGTGTGCTACAGGCCTACCTTCAGCCTCCACAGGGGGTAGTTGGTGGAGTCTGTGTCTCTGTTGAAGAATCTGGTAGTCTTAGTCCCTGCACTCAGGAGGTACTCCGCAGGCAGCCCCTGTGTCTGAGAGATGTATCGGATCTACAGGAGGACAAATATCAAATAACACATCAACTATGCATTCAGAGTTTCACACAATCATCCAAACAGCATTAAAATGAAGACATGCAAAATAAGGCACGATTAATTGGATATTGTTTTGCCTTTTTGAGGCAAATTGATTTAACTGAAAATCTTAGTGAGTTAGAAAATCATTGCTGGGGGAAATCATTGGGGGTAATTATGCTATAATAATCATAACTCCCCAATATGTTCACTGCAGAGGGAATATGCCCAGACCCATACTGATGCAGCATCATCCATTAATTATAAAATGACAGTGTGTGACAAGGTTGTGTTGTACATTAGATGTGACACATTTTCACAGCAGGGTCAACCTGGTGAGGTCATGTGGTCAGGAAAAACTCTGCCCTAACTGTGATTTATTACTGGCCATGAGTTTTCACCGACCAGAAAACCTATCCAAGAAAAACACCTGGAGAGATCTGATGTCAGGCAATATCAGATGCTGCCTGGGTTCCTGTGTGTACTGTGTATGGTTAGTCCTGTTATGTGAGTGATAGGAATGAGGCCTGTGTATGAGTGCGTGTGTGTGCATGCATGCGTCTCTGTTTGTGTCTGTGTGGTGTCTCGTCTCCTCCTC